>NC_085049.1:57265592-57479246 GCF_963662255.1 Cinclus cinclus | reverse complement strand
AAAAAAACAGGCTCTAAACAAGGCAAGGTAGTGGGGAAAAGAGAGGGGAGGCACGGTTGTGTCAAAACGCATGTCAGATGTTAGCTTGAAATCTAGGTGGGCGAGCTGGCCTGGAGGAGGGTCCCTCCCCAGCGGGGCTGAGCTGTGCCACTGCCTGCTGGTGGAGGATGGAAAGAAGGTGGAAGCATCCGTGTGGAAACATAACCCTGTCCAGTGTGAGGCTACTCTTCTCACTGCACCCAGGCATGCATTGACCAGAGGAAGAGCTTTGAAGGGCTGAGGGTCTCACTGCCAGTGAGGGAATATCTCTCACGTGGCCACCCAGGACAAGGTTGGCTGGAAGGTGAGAGGACGTTGAAGGATGCTTGAATGCTGATGCCTGTGCCCTGCAAGAGTTTGCAGGCCTGGAGGTATCCTACACAGGGCAAATGGCTGCCAGTGCATGTCAGGAAGTGATTGTTACTCCAGGACATATGTGATTCCTTAGGCTCTGAGTCCCCCGCTGTAAGCGGCTGTAGTGAGCTGTAATTCAAGGACCATGCCCTTTCCCTGCCCTACCTGCAGGGTAGCATGTTTGGGGGCACTCTAAACTGGCACTGCTGGGTTGCTGGGGATGCTTTTAGCATTCAGAAATACTGGAGGTATGCTTGGTTTGAGTGAGGGCATCTCTCAAATAGCTTCCTGCTCTTCATAGTCAGACTGGTGAGAGCCAGGGCTTGTTGAAGGAAAGAGCACACCAAGGCCAGCACAGAACAGCAGAGGCATCACAATGACCCTGAGGACGTGGGGGGGGTCTTTGCAGTGACACCACATACAACCCAAGGATTTCTCCTGATCTCATGCTGGACATGCTGCATGGGAGCACACAACAGCACCAGCGCTGCCACCCTGCTTGCCCCTTTGCTCCCAGAGCCCGCACTCCTGGCCTGTGACCCGCAGCAGCTCACACACACGCTCATGCAGAGCCGCCATTCCTGTGCCTTTACCCCTCAAAGCCTCACAGACAGCAGAGGTCATTCCTTGTCCCCTAGAGCAGCCCTAACACACGTGCACAAGCACATGGCACAGAGCCCGCCGTCCCACCCTGCTCCCTACAGTGACTCACATCAGGGGACACACGGGGACACACACACATACACACACACACAAGGACTGCTCCCACCCCTTTCCCCACAGCCCTTCTCCCAAGCACACACACTGGATGTCTCCATGATCCCTGCACTCCCACGTGCAGCCTGCCCTCCCACCCCGTCCCCTGCAGCGCCTCTCGCACAGCCAAACACTCCCACCCCTTTCCCCGCGGTGCCTGCTTCATGCCAACACACATGCACACACACATAAACTCACGAACAGCCTTTGCCTCGTTCTCCATGGCAATTCCTCCCTCCCCAGGAGCCAGCACCGATTCTGTGCTTCACAGATGACTAAACCACATCCACCCCATCACCTGCAGCGACTCCTCCGCGCACACACCCCCTCCACCTCGCACCCCTGGAGCCCACAGTGCCGCTTCTTTCTCTTCGGTGACTCACACCCATACCAGTGCACCAGGCAGAGCCAGTCTTGCTGTCACACTCCCTATGGCACAGCCCTACAGAGGGTCACACAGACCCCATGCTCCCTCCCCATGGAGTTATTTCTAAGCCTTTCTACTGCCTCATGTGTGGGCTCATGGGATGACAAGGGCAGTATGTTTCCCAAGTCCCCCCTCCCTGCTCTGGAGGGAGAACACTGAAGGCAGCCTTATTAATGATAATATTTTTTGTGGAGCCTCTATCTCTTGACATGCCCTTCTACCTGAAGAAGGCTGTTTCCCAAGCCTACCGCCATATACATGCTTCTGTGGATTGCTGCTACAGGCTGGCTGGGTGGAGCTGGCTTGATGCAAATCCGCCTTAATCTTCAATAATCATATTAATATAAAAGGTAACCATTTCACTTTGGAAAACAAAAGTGGCTTTCTGGCCTGCCAGGGAACCACAGGCATATGAAAGACCTTTCTGCCAGTATTTATCACTCTAAAATAAGATTTATGCTTCTAAAGCTCTCTCTTTCATGCTTCTGATCTGCTTCATTTTTCTCCCTTGAGCCTTCCCATTCTCTCTCTCTTGCTGCCTAACAAATTAGGCATCTAATCGCTGTTGGGAGGCACGATGGGAGAGCAGGGGCTTTATATACAGCCACATGTTGGGATTTTTTTATGGCTAGTCTTTAAGCTGTTTGTCCCAGCAAAGATTTTGAGTCAATGGCAGTGTGCTTGTTTGAGCCTGGGTGTGTGAATTTTTCCTTCTGAATTCTTCCTTCCTGTGCCCCAAACTGGCCAAAGGGCAGGGCCACAGAGCAGCATGTGCTTGGGGCAGTCCTGCAGCCTGCATTTCATCCCTTTTCCCTTCCTCTCTGCAGGGTCCCATCCTTGCTGGCTGGAATTTGAGCTTTGTGAGTATCCTTGGAGTGGTGTCCTGTGAGAAGCATCTGGGATCTTGTTTGGTTCCCAGTGTCCTGCTGGGATCCTAGTGGTTTGGGCTTCCAGATGTCAGGGACAGCTGGAGTTTGGGAGCTGCAATCTCCCTCCCCACTTACAGCATGGCCAGCCTAGCTTTCAGAGGAATGAGTTTTCTACCTGTGGGCACTGTGGATTTGTGTAGGGTGAAACGAACCTGCCCAGAGCTGAAGCATGAGATTTCTCTTGCAACAACACTCTGGCAAATTCAGAGCCTCTAAAGTTGAGTGGATACCTTTCAGCAGGACTCATTGAAATCAGTTCAAGTCCTGCAAGGGATGAAGGCTTTATCTGGTTAGTGACATGGGAACATCTTTTGTTGCTTGACTTTCTAGTGTGGTTGTACAGCTCCTTTGACCTCTGGATTTCTGCAGCTACAGGGTTGATTTCAAATAAATGGAACATTGGAATGGAACTGAGAGATGTTGAGATCTTACATGTTCCATGAAAATAGGGGATAAATTAGAGAAGAGAGAATGTGAGAAAGAAACCTTCATTGACACCCAATAAAGGAAAGTGTTGTGTGAGCTCAACCCTTGGTGAACATCAGAGAAGATGCCATCATGGCAGAAGACATTCTTTCTCTCTCATGCCCGCACAAATGTCTTCCCTGCTGCAAAACCAGGGGTCATCAGGCTTCCTGCTCCCTCTTCTCTTGGTCTCATACTTGTCAGAGCTTCTGGAGCACCTCTGGGCACAGTCACAGGTTCTTTGCTGCATGACTTGAAGGTAACTCCTTAAAAAAATCCCCCAGGGAAGGAACTGCTATTGTGTAAGTGCCGAGCTGTGCCGCATGCTTCTCCTATGGCACTGTGCTTCCACTAGAGCCAGGTGCCAAAGCAAGTACAATCTCTGGGTGGTGATTTGAGGTGGCTGCAGTGATGCTCACACCACTGTAAGTTACAGAAATTACCCAGCAGATAGGGAGAGTCCCTTCTAGTGAGGCACAAATTTTGAGTGCCAGGCAACTCTGTGGAAGGCTTCTCTTTCAGAAAGTAGTTAGAGAAATCCTGGAAGGACCTTAAAGCCATGAAGAGGAGGCAGAGTCCCTTGGAGATAGATTGTGCCCCGAGGCCTGCCAGGAGCAGGCAGCACACTGAGCTGGGGAGAGGGATGATGCTCAGCTGCAGCATGAAGCTTAAGAAAGCAGCAGGAGCTCTGGCCTGGTTTCGGGGTGTCCCCAGAGGAGTCAAGAGTGTTTGGCAGGTTTTTAATGCATGCATTTCAAATGGGAGGCTCTTAGCACCGTTTAAGCAATGGTAGAATTAAGTGCTGGCTTTTCCAGTGCATGGGGCCCCAAGAGGACAAGGTTAGCAAGGTCAGAATTTTAGGCCCAAACTGCAGCTGTGACTTTCTTGTTGTTTTGTATTCTCTCTCAGTTTTGGTCCTTCCATTCCCTCAGGCCCCAGTTTGCCTCTGTGCCTCTTATCCTGCCTGTCCATACTTTCATTGGCTGTATTTTATGCTGCCATCTCACTAGTTACCCCAATCCTGTGTCAGACCCTGTGCTACCTTGAGCTCCAAGTCAAAGGGATGTTTGTGGCCATCGACACCTATTCCTGACCCAGATTTGGGACTCTCCGCCCTCTAAGTCACCTTCCCTTCTCTTTTCTTTCCTCTGAACAATGGAACCATCCCTGTGGCCTTCTGCTCTTCTCCAAAGTGCTGCAGATAAATGCCAATAACATTGAGGCATCCATTAATAGGCAATAGAGCAGAGGGAAATCACTTGATAGGCTGACTTTGTGCCAGCCAAGGAGAGCACAGCTTTCATCGGTGCAGTGTCACTGCTGTTCCTTCATGTTCACACGTACATGAAGATGGTCAGGAGCCAAGGGCTTGCTGTAAATCTTGGGTGACACTGAAGAGTGTTGGAACCCTACAACTAAATAAGCCCAGCACGTGGAGGTGGCTATCTTGTACCTTGCCTGTAAAACATATCCTGTGTCCTAACTTCTTCTCTTGCCCATAAGTTCTCCACAACTCTTGCATCCCCTTTCCTTGGCTTTCTGCTATGCTGGACCTTCTTGCTTTCCTTGCCCACACTCCATCCCTGTGCCTTCTTGCTCTGTTGCCTGAGAAGCAAGAGAGGGAAACAGCCAACTCCATTGTCAGCATCTTTCAGGCCAGCAAAAAGGACAGAGTGTTGCTTCCTTGTGCTGTTGGACTCCAGTGCTGTGTGATTTATATTCTTTTGGCAGTAGACAGTTAAAGGAGGTCATAGTGCTGCCCCTCATTCCCTTTGACTATGCATTGCCAGAGTCAGGGAGCAGCTGTTCCCTAGGGGCAGGGCATGGCTGTGGTAGAGTTGGAGACCAGCACTCCTACATCATTGCCGTAGCAGGGACTGATGGTGTTGGGCTGAGCTGAAATGAGGTACTGGGCCGTGGGCAGGGGTGCAGTAAGCCATGGATTGAGCTGGACTCAGGGGCCTTAAAACCAGCATGATAGTGGGGAGACAGGAACCATTGGGGGAAGAATGTCTAGGTCTGTGTATTTCTCATACCTGGCTGCCTTGGGGACCCAAGGAAACCAATGAGTTTGGCTTGAGGAGTGGCTTGACCCTTCCTGTGGTCTTTGGCTGAGACAAGGCTACACAGCCCTGGTGGGAGGTGGACAGGAAGCAGGAATTTCTGCATGTTCCCCTTGGTTTTGGCAAATAACAATGATAAGCACCAGCTTGGTTTCCATCCACCCCTAACCCACCCACCTCTTTCCTTTCCAGGCTACTAGGACATCTGTCCTTCCACACCCTCTCTGTCCTGCCTGAGTGCAGCTCCTTGAGTGGGATGGGGTGGCTTTCAGGGATTCCTGGGGTTGCTGCAGAGGAACATGGTCCTGTCCTCAGTGTTTCTCTCTGTGCACCATGAACAAGCTATAGCAGGAAATGGTGGCTTCAACACACCTTTTGGAGCAGTCTGCCCTACCAGAAGGGGTCAGAGCAAGTGGGCTGGGATGTTCCTGTATGGAGCTGGATACTGTACAGAGAAATTGGTGAGGTGAGACAGGCAGGCCAGAACATAATGCTCAGAGAAGGCTGGCTAAAATCTCTACTCCCTAAATCTTTCCACTGCTTGCTCAGGGGCTGCCCCTGGCTTCTGCCTGGGGTAGACATACTTTGGCCACGAATGTGCAAAAAGCATGATAGTATCTGCCACTCCTTTGTTCAGTGGAAGAAATCAGGTGAAGTGAAGGAACATTAGAGAGGAAGGTAAAGGGACAGAGATGATTTGGGGAATTGGCTGTGTCTCTGCATGGAGTCACCTCTGGAAATGGTGGAACAAGGCAGGGGACTGTCACTGAGCAATATCAGAGGCCTGTGGGTCCCAGCCTGTGGAGAGCCAGATATGCCTCCTGTCTGATGCATCTGGGGAAACAGTGTCAGGAAATTATTTCTCATTGGATTACAAGGCTGAGAAACAAAGCAACAGACTGTAAAAACCTCTGCCTTCTGCTTCATTGCTGGCTGAGGCAAAGCTGAGGCAGCAGCTGAAGGCCATCATATGACAACCATAAGTGATATGAGTTTGGTGGCCTCAGAAGATGAGCTGTGGGGAATGGAGGTTTTTTCTCTGTCTTTTCTATTGGTCTAACTCTTCTCCCCCTTCCCTTCTCTATCTTGGCTTTACTTTTTGGATTATTGAATATTTAAGTGTTTCTCTGTGACACTATCTCTGATCCCTTAATCCAACTGGCCTGGTAATTCCACAGACCCAAATCAGCTCAGATTTCTCCACAGACGTAAGCCTTGTTCCTCAAGGGTTCACTCCTCCTTCATTTATCTCCCTTCATTTTATTTCTGCCCTTTGTGCCTCTGTGCTAGAAATTGGTTCATCTTTTGCAGCAAAAGCTTCGGCAATATCTTTAGTGAGCAGCCTCCCCCCAAAATAAAAGGGGCAAGAGGGGATCTTTATTTTTCATTAGCAAAGAATAATTTTCTCTGTTTTGTTTTTGTTTTTGTTTTTTAATGTTTCCTTTCTCCTCAAAATTAAAAAAAGAATAGCTCAGTGTCCACATGGTTTATCTGCTGTATGAAATTATTTCCTCTGTGCTGCCTGAGGACACCCCTGCCAGGCTCCTGTCTCAGCACAGGGAGAAGGGTTGAAGCTGTAGCTGGAGAGAAAGGTGCTCCAGGCTGCGCTTCGCAGTCAGAACCAAGAGCTCGCCCAGAGCCCAGAAATACATTTGTAGTGGTTTAACAGGCAAATGTTATTTTGTCTGTGAGGTGTGTTTTCTTACAATGGGGCAGTGTTCATATCCCCCAAGGAGAGGTAGTAAACCATGAAGGTGTAAACTCTTTGGTGGGAGGTCAATGGGTGATGTGCTTCAGATTAGGAGTTGTGGTGTTGTTGGGTGAGAGACTGGAGGCTGGTGTTTGACACACTGCCTGCTCCTCACCCCCCCAATGTGATCAAGCTAGACTGGTTCACCTCAACAGCCTTGTCCATGCACCAAGAGTCAGGAACAATTTTTAGAGCAGAAGTGGTTACACGTGGCTTGAATTATTTATCCCTTTTGCATCAAGGAAGGAAGGAAGGAAGGAAAGAAAGAAAAAAAAAAGTTTGGCATTTTTGGGGGGTGGGGGGGGAGAAGCTTGTCTGCATTTTCCCTGCTTCATGTGTTCTCTGTACATCATTTTGAGGCAGCTGAAAATTCATGGCTTTGGCTGTGCTTGGGGCTTGTCTTTGTTTACACTAGGGGTTTTGAGCCCCCGCAATAACAGCTTTCTGTTTCCCACTCTCCTTTCCCTTCCCCTTCTACTCCCACGCCACTGCCTTCCCCCAGGTCCCTGGCTGTGATCACACTACTTAAGGGAGCCTGGATACCCTTCTGCATATCCCTGATATGACATTATACATTGTGAGGATTCCCTCCTCAAAGGCTTATCAGCACGGCAGGCAGTACCACACCTCTCTTGCTTGCACCCCCCCTTAAAATGTGTCTCTTCCCCATCTCCCTCTTCTCATGAAACATTGTTGTCTATACACTTATCTCAAGGACCCTTCCAAATGATGCCTCTTCTTGTCTCTTGTGTTTTCTTTTCCAGATTCCAGTGACAGATGGATCTCTCTCGTGCACACTTGCTCTTTCCCTCTTTGTATTTTTGTTTTCAACATGTTTGATCCGAAGCTCTGAAGCTTCTCAGAGGGAACCCAGGAAAGAAGGAAGAGAAGGAGTAGAAACCAAGGGAGCGTGAGCGACACAGGAGGCAGCCCTACCTTGTTCTTCCAAATCACTCTGTGGAGGGGCGGGGGAAGACTAGAGGGGGGAGGACTTGGGTTTGTTCTGGGGTGGGTTTGGTGTGGGTGGGGGGTGGGTGGGAGGGGAGAAAAGTGGAAAAAGTGTGTGAGTCGCTTATGAACATCAAAGAAGATTCATTATCCTTGGCATGAATTTTTGTTTAGAAAAGAAGCACAAGGTAGCTCCCTTCCAGACCAAACATCCATGGTCATAGCTTTTGGGTGTTCTGGAAGAAGATTGCATGTGTTCCCCTTTCTCTATGCTCCTGGCTTGACCCAGAGGGCAAGAAGAAATAATGGTGATGGCATCTGACAGGACTGGGGTGTTTATTCCCTCCCATTGCTAAACCCCAGTTCTTGCCCCTAGTTTCTTTATCTGTTCTCCTGAGATTTGGCGTTGGTTTTTGTTGGGGATTTCTTTTCCCCCATCCTGATGAGGGCACCACTGCAGACCATGCTGTGCCTGGGGTTGTGGGCAGCTGCCCTGCTCTGCTTGTTTTCCCCTGGCACGGTGCGAGGTGACTGCTGGCTGATTGAGGGGGACAAAGGGTATGTGTGGCTGGCCATCTGCAGCCAGAACCAACCCCCGTATGAGACCATCCCCCAGCACATCAACAGCACGGTGCACGACTTGCGTCTGAACGAGAACAAGCTCAAAGTGGTGCTGTACTCCTCCCTCAACCGCTTCGGCAACCTGACTGATTTGAACCTGACCAAGAATGAGATCTCCTACATTGAGGATGGGGCTTTCATGGGTCAGTCAAACCTCCAGGTTCTACAGCTGGGCTACAACAAACTCACCAACCTGACAGAGGGCATGTTGCGGGGCATGGCCCGTCTCCAGTTCCTCTTTGTGCAGCATAACCTAATTGAGCTGGTCACCCCTACTGCTTTCTCTGAGTGCCCCAGCTTGATTAGCATCGACCTGTCATCCAACCGCCTCAGCCGTCTGGAGGGCAACACTTTCACCAGCTTGAGCAACCTGATGGTGTGCGAGCTGGCTGGCAACCCCTTCAACTGTGACTGCAGCCTATACAGCTTTCTTAACTGGCTGGCCCTCTTCAACAACGTCACCAAGAATTATGACCGCCTCCAGTGTGAGACTCCACGGGAGTTTGCTGGGTATCCACTTCTGGTGCCTCGGCCTCACCACAACCGCAATGCCATCACCATCTTCCAGTCCATGTGCAGAGGGGGCACCATCCCCTCCCTCTCCAGGGTCAACCCAACTCCTTACACCCCTGACTCCCAGCGAGATCTGGATGAGGGGTCGGCCATCAGCCCTGGGGATTTTCTCTCAGTCAAGCCTCCAGCCTCCTCCACCACTGACTCCTCCTTCAGTCCCAGCATCAAGCTACATGATGTCACAATCACTTCAGCCATCCTGATGGTCACCATCCCCATGCCCTACAGTAAGATGTATGTGCTGGTCCAATACAACAACAGCTACGTTTCTGACATAGCAACTCTGAAGAGCAAGAAGGAATATGTCACTGTCAACAAGCTGAAGGCCCACACTGATTATACATTCTGTGTGGCCTCTATCCGCAACAACAGGCGTTACAACCATACTTGCCTGACCTTTGCAACCCGGAGCAAAGGCAGGGAGGATCCTATTTCCAGTACTTCCACCACTACGCACTATATTATGACCACCCTGGGTTGCCTCTTTGGGATGGTCATTGTCCTGGGGGTGGTGTACTACTGCCTGCGGAAACGGAGGATGCAGGAGGAGAAACAGAAGTCACTCAATGTCAAAAAGACCATCCTGGAAATGCGTTATGGATCAGATATTGATACCAGTACCATGGTCCATCCTTCCCAGAAGCTGGGTGAGCCACCTGTCATTCCTGTCTCACGGATGTCCTCCATCCCTTCCATGATTGGGGAGAAGTTGCCCCCATCAAAGTCAATGGACACTGGGATGGAGACTCCTAAAGTCACCACTAAGGGTAACTACATTGAGGTGCGGACTGGTGGTGGGGATGGGCTGGAGAGAACCCAGCGAGATGAGGATCTGAGGGAGCTTGACAATGGGCAAGGCTCGGCTGCTGAGATCTCTACTATAGCCAAGGAGGTAGACAAGGTCAACCAGATCATCAACAACTGTATTGATGCCCTCAAGCTGGACACAGCATCTTTCCTGGGTGGTGGGACTGGCGTTGACTCAGATATGGCCTTTGAGTGCCAGTCCATCCCAGCCGGTTCCTCGAGTGGGCTGGAGCGGCCCAGCTTTCTTTCCCCACCCTACAAGGAAAGCTCCCACCACCCTTTGCAGCGCCAGCTCAGTGCTGATGCTGCTGTGGCCAGAAAGACCTGCAGTGTCTCCTCTAGTGGCTCCATCAAGAGCGCCAAGGTCTTCAGCTTGGATGTGCCTGACCACCCACCACTCAGTAAGTCTGATTCCAAATACATTGAGAAGGGCAGCCCACTAAACAGCCCTTTGGATCGTCTTCCCTTGGTGTCTCCGAGCGCCATCCACCACTTGGAGGTCAAGCCTTCTTATCACTGCAGTGAGCACCGTCACTCCTTCCCGGCCCTATACTATGAGGAAAGTGCTGACACCTTGAGCCAGCGGGTGTCGTTCCTCAAGCCACTGTCCCGGTCCAAGCGAGACTCCACGTACTCCCAGCTCTCCCCCAGACACTACTTCTCGGGCTACTCTTCCAGCCCCGAGTACTCCTCAGAGAGCACCCACAAGATCTGGGAGCGATTCCGGCCTTACAAGAAGCATCACAGGGAGGAGGTTTACATGGCAGCTGGGCATGCCCTAAGGAAGAAAGTTCAGTTTGCCAAGGATGAGGATCTGCATGACATCCTGGATTACTGGAAAGGAGTCTCTGCTCAGCAGAAGCTGTGACTCTTCCTCACAAGGAAACAATACAAACCAAGACCCCCCTCCAACAACCAGAAAAAAAAGCCACTTGACTGTGAAAAATAAACCAACAACAAAATACTCCTGACAAATACAAAACTGACAAAACCTTTTCTTAAAGTTTACAACAACTCTTACACACATGGACACACACACTGACACGCACACACACACACACACACACACACGCACACACACACACACACGCTGAATTGTCTCTACTGTGTTATGGGGACCATTGTTCTGCCCACAGGTGGCTGGGAGGAATGTCCTGCTCTGACACTGTGGTAACAACGTTGGAATGTGGGTGGGTGGGAATGGCCTGGGAGTGGGTGGCAGTGGTGGCAGGAGAAGAGCAGGGATAGACACTCATGGGGCATGAAACTCAGCTGTGAACTACTCATCTTTCTCTTCCTGTTCAAGGCTGATTTTTCTTTTGGGTGGGGGGGAAGGACTTTGGTTTAGAAAGCTTCCTTGTCTACTTTGTACACCTGCTATGCCAAATCATACATCACTAAATTTTCCCCTCATTTTCTTTAGCAGTGGAGGCTTTTCTCTCTCTCCTGTCCCCCTCTAAGAGAGATGGGAATTGCTGGAAGAAGTTCTCTCCCTTCTTTTCCTTTGGTCTTCTCTATCCCTCTCTGTTAAGGGTCCCTAGGCTTGAACTTCCTGTCTAGATGCTTCACAAATCTCTGTCCTCCTCAGAAGAAGGGGAAGAGATGTGAAGGACCAAGGCAGGTAGGACAACAGTGTAACAGGCTCTGTGCCCTTGCTGCTCTTCCTCCTTCCCTTCTGCCATGTTTCTGCTGATGAACACCAGCAATTCTGGAGGGACAGACATTCTCCAGGGCTTCTCAGAGCCAGTTTTCTGCCAGTTGGTGGGGAGAAATAGGTTGTGAATGTTCTCTTTGGCGTGGTAAGCCATGTCCTCAAGGAGTGGTGGAGCAAAGGGCTGGAAGGCCTGGTCTCTCAGAGGTGTATAAGGTTCCAATCTCTCCATGAGTGTTACAGGTCAGAGGTCCTCCTCACCACACACACCTGTGCTCAGGCTGCCCTTGTGCAGTCAGTGTAATATTCTCTGTTCATGTCTCCCTTTCTGTGAGGAAGGGACCTGGAGAGGACCTCAGCTGAACAAGTTCTCCATGAAGCTTCTGCAGCTCTTCCCAGCTGATTTACACCATGGGTGTCCATGAGAAGAACATCATCCAACCTCCTCACTTCCAGGTGTATGTGAAGAACAGGATTTCAGTTGCTTATCTCACTGGGTTGGCCTCACAAAGAGTCTTTCTCTTGCATAGGCTATAGATGTTCTGGCATGCATAGGGGACAGCCTAGGGTGAGGACAGGAGCACAGGGAACAAATAAGATGTGAGAATGGGGCCTGGGAGTAGCCCAAGAAGGATGGCCTGGAAGAAGCTGCCTTTGTGTGTGCAGCTGCTCTGCGTGTGCTGGGATAGAAGAGGACACCAGTGGCTGGATGGCAGCGTTCCTTTGACTACTCAGAGGCCCTCATGGGGGTGAGAGCAACATATCATCTCCTAAATCCTCCACCTCCTCACAGGTGTGACAAACTTTTCTTAGGGATCCTTTCATGTCTTGACAAAATCCCAGTTGCACTTGCTGGGTTCAAATCTCTGCCTCTTGGGTAGAAGATCTGCCACAGTGTTGGGAATGAGCCTACTGCCCTCTCCACCTAGTCCCATTTTTGAACAACCCAACAAAGCACAATCTTGTCACCATCTCCCATGAGGTTTTTCTGTCAGGCAGAAGTGCTGCCTGCTGAACACGTCTGTATGCAACACAGTAAGCCTCCTCTCCATGATCTGGCCAACACTTGACCATAGTTCACCTCTATCAGGATGAGGGCCTATGTTACGTTGGCCTTCCCTAAGTAGTTATTTCCTCTTTGAGGTGCTCCTCAGAAGACCGAGTGTTTTTGGGGGCCCTGGGAGAAGAATGAAGGTGTAGGAGCTTCTCTAGGAGGGATTTACATGCTGCATGCAGAGAACTTGCTTGTTATGTGCCAGGTAGTAGCAATGCCAGCTGTGAGAGCTGGCTTCTATGCCACAGATGACAATTTCACCTTCTGTAAGTGAGGGGGAGCAGTAGGCAGAGTCTGTTGCATGAAAACCAGACCAGGTATCCCCAGAGCGTAAACCTGTGAAGATCTGTGGAGTTTCTTCCCTGTAGGGATGGTGATGGTAACAATCCTAAGCCAGGTCCTGGCCCCATTGCCTCAGACTTTTCACCATCAGCCTGCTTTCCCACAGTCAAAGCATTATTTTTCCTTGAGTCCAGAGGTGTTTGTGGGGCTGCCTCCACACAGTAAGAGCCAATTCAACCCAGAGGAAGGGGTATGTGTGCACACGTGTGTGCACCTGTGTGCTGGAGGATGAAGGGAAGTCATCACACATCACTGCTGGCAGGTGTCCCTTCATGTTGGCAGTGTACAAACCAAGACAGGTAAATGCTGTGAGAGATGTTTAGGCACAGCAGAGACCTCCCCAGGTACCACATGGAGCAGGCTCAATGGTCTTCCAGCACAGCAACCATCCAAGCAGAAAAGACACAGAAAAGGCTAATGGCTGGTGCACAGAACTGGACAGGAAAAGGGGGGTGACAGGCAAGGGGCGGATGGACTCTTGTTCCTCTCCCCAACTCTTCCCTCCCTGTGCTTCTCTGCTGTGTGCTCTCCTAAACAGTTCTGCTCAGTCAATACTTTAAGGGGGAGCATTAACCTGTAAAAGTTTCTGCTTTTTCCCCTCAACACCTCAATGAGGCAGAAAAGAAAGGTCAGGGATACAGCTATCATCATGCCCTTCTTTTTTCTCTGGTGGGGGTAAGGCTGGATAGGAGGGAAAAGCCATTTCTCTCCTAGCTGCAGCCCCCCATTTCAAACCATTGGATGAAGTTTGCACAAGATGGACTGTTCTGTGGGAGGAAGAGAGCAAGGAAGGGGAACAAAGTGTCTCACCTTCCTTCCTCCTCCCTTCTTCTTTGTCCTGCTCCCTCCCTCAGGATGAGAGCTCACAAAGTGATGCCAGCCCTGTCGGAGGAAAGCAGATTTAACGTTCTATTTGCATGACAATTTTACTGTATTTTTCTGAGCAAACACCTGTTGTGTATGTGCCAGTCTGTTGGAATTTAACCTCCTTCCTCCAAGTCTCTCCTGTTCTTGTCCCTGTTTTCTCTGCTCCTTTCATTGATCCCTGATGTGATTTTATGAGAGACTCCTACCAGTTTGAGAGGGAACATACTCAGAAGAGAACCCAAACCTCCTTCTTCTTTCCAGTGTCCCCCTTTTCCCTTGCTCCAAATGTGATCTCTCAGCTACTTTTCATGGGCATGTGTGTAAAGGGGTATGTGTTATACACCAAAGGCCTGCTCTTTCTAGAGGCCAACACTTCCCCTAGTTATTGAGGAACAGGAGTGAGGCCTGTCAAGATAGATCTTGTAAGAGAAATGGTCACCACCCTCCCTTTGCACTGGTTGCCCTTTCCCAAAAAGCAAGGTTATTCTTGAGGGAATGTGGAGTGCTTTAGCTGAAGGGAAACCTCTGGTACAGTGAAAAACTTGATGTGGATCTGGTTACAATCACTTAGAAGATCTCCCACCACCTTCCTCTTACTTGTTGCATAGACCTCTGGATTAGGTCTGTCCTATGCATTCTCTCCCCTGGCTGGCCCTGGCAGAGGGCAGGGCATGATGAAACCTCAAAAACCTCCTTGTTGGGAAGAAGTGTGGAGAGACTGCCTGAAGGTTCTAAGTTTCTATGGCTTGGCTCTAGCAAGTCCCTCAATGCTACCTTCTCCCAGTGCAAAGTGGAGCTCTAGGGCCAAACCAAGACCAAACCCTTTCACAGTTTATTTCTGGCTTGGTTACTATTGGCAGAGAAAACAGGGGTTCAGTTCACCTCACTGGAAGTTGCGGAGGGTGAGGAATGAGTTTGGGCACAGATCTGCTGTCTAGCCCCAAGAACAGCCTTGGGGAGAAGCCTGGGCTGGGGTCCTGCACCCAGGAGAGTGAAGGTGAGACTCTAGGCATGCTGTTCCTGTGGGGTAGAGCTCTTTCCCATATCTGCTGGTGCTGCCCCAGTTTATGCTGCAGTACCATGTTCCCTTCTCCCCCTCCCCACTCTTCCATGCTGAATAAATCCCTCTTGAGGCAGGTGTGAAATATTCATGACTGACAAATGAAGAATTATGTCGGGCTGAGGAGGCCTCTGTGTGTTTGCAATGCTAATCAGCCTGCCTTGCTGGAGGAGGCTCTGCCTGGCAGGCTTGAGGGAAAGAAGGGAAGATGCAGAAGGAAGGTGGAAAAGGAGCTGAGAAAGAGGAGGGGCAGACACAGTAGGGGTAAGTAAGGTATGGTGGGACCAAGGAGTGGTGAGGCAAGGAGGTAACAGGTAGAGGGAGATGGAGAAGGTGTAGAAGAGGGACAGGCTGGAAGGACCTGGGTAAGAGATGGCTGTGGTAGAAAGAATGGGATGATAAAAGGAAAAAGGGAACAGCAAGAAAAAGGATTGAGTGCAGGGATGAAAGCTCTCTGAGAGGAGGTGGGGAGTAAGTCAGCAATGCCTGGAGAAAAAAATCTGGGCAGACTTCATGCTGAGCTGTGACCCCTCTCTGCAGGGCAGAGCTCAGTGCTACAGGGTGGACAGCTGCCATATGAGCAGGAGCTGGACCCAGGGCCCCAAAAGCACATTTACCATGCTTGTTGCTGACTGTAAAGCTCAGCTGCATCAGGAAGGACACACAGCCTCCAGGAGCCTGGAGAACATCCCTTCCACCATCACCACCACCTTCTGCACAAGCTGCAGTCAACAAGAGCCTCATGGAGCCATGTCCTTTTGCTGGAGCCAGCCTGCTGCTGTCCCACCATCTGAGCAGGAGGGAGGCTTGGTGTGTCACATGGTGAGGACGCACACGTGTGTCACATTGGTGCGTGCACATGTGAGGACACACTGTGCCACACCCCACCAGGCTATGGGGGTTTCTTGTAGGGCTGGCGGAGCCTGCCCCACCTCAGCCGTGCCCTGCCCACGCTGTGTGAGCAGTTGTTTTTGGGTCCTTCCCTGAAGAAGGGGCAGAGGGGAGCGTCTGTTGCGTCCCCCCTACCCATGCACGCATTCCCAGCTGTGTCCCTCAGCCGCTTTGGCCTTGTACTGTGAGGGGTGTTCTGGGTCTCCTCCCCTGACTGTCCCCACACGTGCCCTGGGGAGGTGACCCCACACCTCTCCCCCGCCATCCTACTTTAGGGCAGCCCTCTGCAGGGCTGCCCCAACCACCCTGTCCCCGAGTGGAGAGAGGGCATCCTCTGCCTGGCTTCTTTTCCTTCTTCTTCCTCTTCTTCTTCTTCCTCTTCTTCTTCTTCTTCTTCTTCTTCTTCTTCTTCTTCTTCTTCTTCTTCTTCTTCTCCTTTTTCTTCCTCTTCTTCTTCTTCCTCTTCTTCTTCTTCTTCTTCTTCTTCTTCTTCTTCTTCTTCTTCTTCTCCTCCTCCCTCTTTTCTCCCTCTTTTCTCCCTCTTCTCCCGCTCCTTCTCCTCCCTGTCTCACCAGGGGTTAAATTCCCTCTTCCCCCCTTTAGGGTCCCCCTCCGTGTGCCCCATCCTCGCGTTTGGCTCAGTCTTTCCTCCCCCCATGACTACCACCGCCACTGTGAGGCCTTGCTCTCGGGTGGCCTGTCCCCACCGCCTGCTCTCCAGCTTCCCTGGTGGGACAAGGAACAGTCTGTCCGGGTCAGGCCAGACCCTCCAGGGCTGGTACGGCTGGTCCATCCACAAGCACAGCATCTGGGGTGAGGGGGTGGGAAGGGGCGGGCAGCTGCCAGGCACAGAGAAGGGGGTGTCAGCCCTTGAATGTAAGGAAGGGCCTGGAGGCAGCTGCTGGGACTGGCTCCTTGTGGCCTCTTTGGTGTTCCTCCTTCCGTAACAACCCTGTGACCCCCCCCGGTTGTGTATGGACAAATTTCAGTTGGAGTTATCTTCTTTAATTTCTTCTTCTTTTGTTTTTTTTTTTTTTTTTTTTTTAGATTTCTTCTTTTAGAATTGTATTTCTTTCTTGTTCTTTTATTTCTTTCTTTTTTTTTTCCTCCTCTCTTTTCTTCTTTTCCTGTTTTAAAACTGAATGGCACGAAATAGTTTTTCCTCAACTCGGAGATTCCTGTATGGAGAAAATCAATTTCTATATTTGCAATAAATTTCTTATTTAAAAAAAAAACAAAACCAACAAAAAACCTAAAAAAAATCAACAAGCAAAAACTACAAAAAGCTGCTTCTGAGTGCATTTGTTCCAGACTTGTCTGGTAGAGAAGATGGGATGGGATGGGATGGGATGGGATGGGATGGGATGGGATGGGGATGGGGATGGGGATGGGGATGGGGATGGGGATGGAGAAGGGAAGGGAAGGGAAGGGAAGGGAAGGGAAGGGAAGGGAAGGGAAGGGAAGGGAAGGGAAGGGAAGGGAAGGGAAGGGAAGGGAAGGGAAGGGAAGGGAAGGGAAGGGAAGGGAAGGGAAGGGAAGGGAAGGGAAGGGAAGGGAAGGGAAGGGAAGGGAAGGGAAGGGAAGGGAAGGGAAGGGAAGGGAAGGGAAGGGAAGGGAAGGGAAGGGAAGGGAAGGGAAGGGAAGGGAAGGGAAGGGAAGGGAAGAAACAGGGTATGGATGAAACTGAGAGCTGGGTTAAGGCATGGGAAGATTCTCCCAGGCATCCTGTGGTCACCTGCTTCCCCCAAACACACTGCTTCTCTGCGCTTGGCTATTGCCTGTTTTGGACACATCCTCATTTTTTCCCAGTTGTCAGCTCTGTCATGTCCCTTTCCTGCACCAATCAGCACCCAGATTCTGCCCCACCCAGGGCAGGCAAACAGCTCTGCCTGGGTGTAAGGCAGAGCTTCCTTGCCCATTACCTACACAACAAAACCTCTGTCTGAGCTCCAGAGCTCTCTGGAGGAAGGCAATCCAAGGCAGGTGATCCAGCCGTGGGTAATGACTGAGCAATCTGTAGCCTAATCCACCAGCAGATATCCTGATCTCAGCTCTTCCTAAGCATCAATATTTAAAGTCAAGAATACAGCCAGTGAATCCATGCCTATTGGTGCATTTATACACATAATTAGGCCAATTTGTGTATGGTGACATAGCAGCCATTCCCTTGCATGTCTTGTCTCTTCTTTGCCTCCTGTTTCTTAATGTTTCTAGTTTCTCCTGAGAGTGGTATGGCTCCTTGGCTCAGAGGGTTCTTTTTTTTTTTTCCTCTTGCACATCCAGCTCTGATTAGACAGATCTAGCCATGGCTTCTAGGCTTCCTTATTCAGTGTGCTCAGCTCACATTCTGTGCTCCTTGTGCAGCAAAGGATGGGAATAAATGGTTCTAGGGAGTTGTGACTATGGACATAACAGCTCCTGGACATATATATGCTGCAGTAGCTGATGACTCTTATGAATGCTTGAATTGATTTGAGAGCAGACCTAGGAGCAGATGTTACTACAGGCAGATGCTTCACAGTCTGACATGTTCTCCACTGGACCTGGGAAGAGTGACTGAGTGTGGGAAGGAATGGTGCTGGGCTGTGTATCTCTGGAGGATGGACAATGGGACATAACAAAGAGGAGCTCTTCTGGGGTTAATCAGAGTTTCATCTCCTTGGTGGAAAGGTGGATGTTTCAGTCAAAGTGATGTTCCTGGCATCTGCATCTCTGCAGTGCAGGGATACAGGCCTTCTAAGACAGGGTATCTGAGACCTTGGGAGGAATTAATGCATAAATTATAAAGAGGCGTAATCTAATCAGTAGAGAGCCCCCATGCTGTTTATTTTGTTGCTAAATTAGATTTTGTCTCCACAGTCCTTGCATTTCATTTGGTTGCTCTGCCATAGGGATGAGAAAGGACAAGATGTATTTGCAAATGCTGTCTAGGGGGAGCAGGAAGTTTTGGGAAGGGAAGACTGTCAGGGCTGAAGACATCATAACTGTCCTGAAGCCAGATGAGGACTGCTGGGCCGAGGGTACATGGAGACACTACAGTCAGCCCTCTGGCAAATGATTTGTCATGAAAGAGTTAAGCAGTGCTTATATTTAAACATCCTTTGGCTGGTTCCAGTCAGAGACTTTAGGAGTCGTCTGCTCTGCACACCGTTGTGTGAGATGGTGTGTGTCCAGGCAAGGCATGAGGTGTGAGCTGTGTCTGTGTCTACATTATTCTTTCAAGTGCCTCTGGATGTAACTGTGTCCAACAAACTGCAGTTACTGCAGCAAACCACCCCGACCTTTGCATCCAGAACCTGCTCGGTGGACCATGATGTCTGCATCATGGAGTGAGAGAAGAGTCAAGAGCTGTGCTACGGACAGTGAAGTGGCTGCAGTGGGCAGTGTGAGGGTGCCCAGAGTGAGTTGGCCTCCTAAGCAAACCCACCCTGGAGAAGAACAGCGAGTCTTTGCACAACCTTATGTTTGGCTGGCTGCAGACCTAGCAAGATTATTTTGTGTTTTCTTGTGGTTGGTTTGTGCTGACACAGTTCTTTTCCAACCTTATGAAGTTCAGTGACTTATCCGAACAGTAATTTGCTGCAGCGCAGAAAGCTCCGACTTAGCCACAGAGCCTTTAGCGGGAAGTCATATGGGACAGTTGTCATCTCTTTGCCCATGTGTAATGTGCATGTGCCTCTGTGTTGCTGTACCAACAGGCAAGTAGGCAACATTGCCCTCTTCTGGACTGACTGTAGGCACTGGAAGAGCATCTCTGATGGAATGGCAGGTGAATCCTCTTTCCACTGCAAAGGTAACAATCTTTCTGGGTCTTGATTTCCCATCCAAATCGCTGTGGCTTTTACAATAGCCAGCGTGGATTAGAGGATACTTCTCTGCAGCACTAAGTGCCTGGGCATCCTGAGCCATCATGATTCCTCAGGGTCAAGCCAAGCCTAAGAGAGCAGAGTAAGGAATCTCTCCTCTCCAGATAATGTTGACTCCAATGGAACCAGCAACCAACAGCTCTGAAGGGCAATGGGCATATGGTTGAAGGTGTGAGGGTCATGCTGCTGACCTTTGTCCTGAGGGCTGTCTCTCAAGGGGATGAGAGCAATGCAGGCTAGGGAATGGTCAGGCTAACATCCTTCCCCACATCTTGGATGCACTTTCAATTAAAATGCAAAGCTGTGTATTGTGCAGAGCTGGAGGACAGACTGAGAGCTACACAGAGCCCAAGGGGATTTGGGATTTTAAGTGCACAGGCCATGCTCACCCATAGCAGGGGAGCAGAGGATGTCACTGAACAGCCTCTCCATTTTCCTTCTGACCCTTGAAGAAAACACAAACTGAGAGAAAGAAAACCCAAGCAGCCTGAAAGTGAAATATTTTGGAGTGAAAGGATAAGAGAGATGAAACATAGACTTGAATACTTTTATAGGGTTCCCATATGCTGTTAAGATGATGGGTAGATCACTATCACTGGTGGTCCCCTACAGGGACAAACTCAGGTTCTGCTACAGGTTTGGTGGGACTATGGCAGTGTGAGGAACTGCTCCATTCCTTTGCTTCCCAAATATTCAGCAGGGATCTGTGTCTTCCCTTCCCTTGTAGGGCTCCTTGGAACAGGGTCTGTCTCTCACAACATGGTTATGTGATACCTCTTACAGAAGGATTGCCAGGCTCCTCAGGGACTGGCAGTTAACATGCATTCCCAAAGGAGAAAGGAATGGCATCTAAATGAGGCCGAGGAGCTGTATTGGTAAGTCCTGCTAAGCAAGGCAGAAGTAGCAGGTACCCAGCCAATGCTACTGTGGAAAATGAATCAAAAGCCTCATCACTTTTTAAATAAGAAACACTTCAAAAAAGAAAACTATTCTGCTCCATCCTTCTGTATACATTGCCAGAAAGGGCATCATTAAGAATTCATTGCAACTTCTGCACCCAATTTTCCAGCCCAGTGCCTTGTCCCACTTGTCTTGCTCCAGCTCCAAAGACAGTGGAGGCTCTACCATGAGTATCGAGGGACAAACGGGATCTGAATATTAAAGTGAAACCTGAAGAATGGATGGGGGGATCTGGGGATCTCTTGGGAGAAGTGTCAGAAGTAGGGGAAAGCATAGCCAGGCATGGAGCACAAGGAAGAGTCACACTTGCCCACAGACTTGTGAGCAAATAGGCACAAACCTGCCTCAGCTGCCTGCTGTTGCCAGATCACAACACAGGCCTGGGGATTTATTTCTACTCTGTTCTTTCCCTTCCTGAACACCTGGAGTTGATGACTGGGGGCTCCTAACATCCAAAAATGGCATTGTTGGACCGAGGTCCTGAGCTTCAGAACAGTGATGCAGCTGACAAAAGTGACTAAGCCAAACCAAACTGCATCATGGGGTGGATTCATCAGGACAGGGAGGTGCAGGTTAAATCTATAAAAGCTGAACTGGCTGTACCTGCTGCTTATGAGTGCCTTCAGATAAAAAAAGCTTAATGTGATACCTGCTTGTCTGGAGGAAAAGGGTTTTCATTTTGGGCTTTGCTCAAACTGGGTACTGGGCCAGAAGACACATGAGATCCAAGCTTCTCATCCCTTTATGCTAAGGTAGGGAGAGAGCTATTGCCTCTGTTTCTCTGCTGTACATTTTCTGTCGTGTGTCACTGTCAGCCATAAGATTTCCTACCTGTGACACTGTTTCTCTATCTGTTTCTGAAGTGGCAGCCAGGGAGATAATTGGTATTTTTGACACTGTCAGTTGAGCCCTTTGTGGCAGGAGCTGCCAGATGAAGCTGTGAATTATATAATAAGGGTTAATTAGAGGCTTTTCAGGGCCATATTACCATACTCTGTGAGGGTAGTGCTCTCCTTTTTGGGCCATTGTAGGAAATGGTGCCTATGGGGAAGAGGAGCAAGGAGGTGTCAGTGACATTGATGGTGGTTGTGGTGACCAGGAAAAGGATACTATGGCTCCTTAGTGGCACTAGAGGTGCTGGGGTGGAACACACAACTCAGGAGAGTGAGAAGGAAGGTTGGACACAGACTGATGGGATGGAGGTGAACAGTTTTTAAACTCCTATAGAGCTGTGCTCTGATGTTGGAAGGGTAACTGGGTGCCAGATCCCTCACTGGCCCTCATTCCTCCCTCCACTTCTGCAGAGAGCTGAGCTGGAAGGTAGAACTTTCCAAGGCAATGTCCAGAGAAACTGAGGCTTGAGTGACCTCTGAAAAGCCCTCAACCACCCACGACTGCCAGGTGACAACTCTGCTCCTAGATGAGTAGCCTGCTTCTCTAAGAAGGTGTCATGGCCCCAGTCCTGCTTTTCTAAGAAGGTTGTCCTGCCTGTGACTGAGTGTGCAGATCTCTCTGGGGAGAGATCACCAGTCCAGTGGTGGAGTGTGAGAGGGAGGGAGGGAGGGGATCCTCCAGGTTTTGCTGTTCCTGTCATTCTCAGGGCTACTCTGTCTACACCTGCCTTCTCTCTGCATGTTATGGTTGCTTGACTTTGGGGTTGATGAGGAGACACTGCTCCCTTATCCCCACCTAGATCCTGTAGAGAGAAGGGGGCACTAATTTCTCCAGCCCTGTTATGTATGGAGTGTGTGTGCCTGAAGGTGAAACTGCCTGAGGCACGTTGGCCTGCCCAGAAAGAAGATTTAGATGGCAGATCTCCTTCCTGATTTCAATTGTTGCTACGCAGGGATGCTTTGAAGTGGTTGGATTTGCCAGTGCAGCCTCTCTACACCCCCATGCCCTCTCAAAGGAATAAGAAACTCATTGCTTGAAGGCCTTGGAGTGATCACTTTGACATATTATGGAGTCTTTCCTCTGAAAATATAAGCTGCAAGGTTATTACATCTGTGAACTCACACAGTCACAGCATAACACACCATCCTGAGTCTGAAGAAGCTGAAGAACTCTCTTCTGGCTCTGGGGGAGGAATGGACTTGCCTGGGTCTCTTGGAAAGTGACATCCCTTGTTCCCCAGACAGAGTTCATGAAACACCTTTGGGAAATGGAAGAGATTTGTCTCCCTTGGTTCCTCTTCACATCACTAAGTCCCAAGTCTGGTCAGTGTGGTGGATGGAGGGAAGCAGCACATGATGGCAGCCAGACCTCTGGGCTTCTTCTGCCTGGTTACCTGTTAGAACCAACCAGTCGCCCAAAATTCTGTCAGAACAGGACACAGGTTCTCCTCTCACCTCTGCTTTACCTTCTGGGCTATCAGTTCCCTCCTCCTTCCCTGCAGATTGTGCTTTGCTCACGATTTTTAACCATTCTCTTCACACTCTCATTTTTTCCTGTTTTCTCTATTCACCTTCCTTCACTGACCCTCACCTCTCTGAAGTTCCCCAAGGAATAATGATTTGTTTTATGTCTCTTCCTCTTCACTTTCTTGGTATTTTCTCTCACCATCTTCCATCTGTTATCCTTTTCCCATTTCTCCATTTCTTTCCTTCCATTCAACCCCTTCTGTCTCCTCCCATATTCACATATTTTCCCCTCTCATATAATGTCTAATTCCTCACATCTTGAGTCATCCAAACCTGCAAGGAAGTTGTTTCCTGCAGGGAAACAGAATGTGAAAAATATCTTTGTTCACCAAAAATTAAATATTGACCATATGGGGTGGGGGGAAAAAAAAAGAAAGAAAAAAAACGAAAGGCCAGTTCAGCAATATTCACTACTGGGTTTAGAGCATTTCTGCATCAGTGTGCTCTGGAAGTGCTGCTAAAGATCTCAGGCAGACAGGCACTGCACTGGGGCCAACCTACACTGCACTGGGGCAGACAGAAGGAGGAATTTGGGGGGAAGCTGAGATACAGTCACTCTGCAAAATGAACTTAATGTGTGAGTCAGTTGGATATTCTCTGCTGCAGTCATCTCTGAGATGATGTCTCTGCCCAAATTACTCCAGTTATGATTTTTCCAGAAACAGCTGTGATGTGGGGTAGGAAGGGCAGGGGCCTCTTCTAACACGGTGCCACACCATCAGACATAGGAACCTGGTGAACACTCAAAGCATCCCTGGAAAGTACTTCCAGGAGGGATCAAGTACTTTGCCCTACAGACACATTTCTCTGCCAGATCCCCAGATTTCTCCTGGCTCCTTATCGAATCTTTTCAGCTGTAACCATCTTCTTCCATGCCTTGACCCCAGAGATGACATACTGCAGTGTCTGAGCATCACCCACAGGCTGGAATTTCTTAACAAAGACCACAGTACACAGAAAATCGGATTTAGGCAGGGGCATCACTTTAGAAATGACTGAAGGAGAGAAAGTAACATACTGTTCTTGCAGGCAGGGGACAGACTCAGCACCACACATAATGACTCAGAGAGCAGCTTTGGTGGGCAGAGAAAGAAAATCTCAATGAATCCCGCAGACCTTTCTGTTTCAGTGATCTATTAAATAAACCATACCTCTGCGTACAGCAAGTACAGGCTTAATCCCATGTGATCCTGATATTTTTAGCAGCTTGCTCATGGATAGGGTAACTGGGACTTTTTTCTTCACTAACAGGAGCCCTGAAGCCAGAGTGCAAAGATTCCTAGTTAATAGGTAGACCTCGGGTGAAAATTCAGGTCTGCAAGTGCTGCAGTGAGAGACACAAGATGTTTGATTACAAGAAAAATGTCTTGGGATCTAGCGGAACCAGCTGTTCTACAGATGGATCTTAGGCTAATTCACTGTGTGACCCTGATGGGATCCATGAAGACGGGGAGAGGTTGGAGAGGCAGGCATCTGCTTCATCAGTGCTTGAGGCAGCACATTGTTCAGGGGCGGTGGGGCAGTCTTGGATCTTGATGCACAGTGGGGCTGCGTAAACACAGGAGTTTGGGAAAGTAACTGTGGCAGAGAGGTAGCAATGGAATGAATGTGCCTTCTGACAGACACCATGGGAGTGTGTGGTGTTGCTCTGTGGGGCACCAGTTCTCTCCCCTTTCCCAGTTTGTCACAACCCAAGCTGAGGGGCAGAGTCTCCAAGCCATGCAGAGGCTGTGACTGTGCTGCCAGTGTGTGATGATCTGTGCCATGACCAGGCTCCGTGCTTGCAGCTGGGCTCCTCTGCTGTGTGATGTGGAGCATGTGCTTCCAACCTGCTGTTATAAATGAGGGGATTTGGTGGGCAGGAAAGGATTCCCCTGATGGGTCAGCTCCTTCTACTGTCACCACCTGGAACCATCTGGACAGAATAGATTCCTTGGATCTGCACCAGGGTTCCTTGGACAGCACACATCCAGAAGACTCTTGCCAGAAACATTCCCTGCAGACAGCCATGGCATCAGGGTTTCTCATTCTCCAGATGGGGCAGCCCTCATAGCTTACTCCTCTATTGCTGGGATCTCAGGCAGGAAAAAGACCCTCTGGAAGAAGGCACAGGTTTTCTGGTCTCTGTAATGATCATCTCCAGGTGACCACAACACAGAAGCAGCAAATTTATCTGTCCAGGGATCAGGACCTTTATTCCAAATGAAGGAAATATTTTGTAGAAAAGCAGCAGAAAATCTGCCATATCAGCATGAATCAAAGCTGTCTGCATCTTTTCCTCCACTGAGGGTTCTAAAATTACAAATAGTCTGAAGAAGGCAAGCAGGGCAAAAGTACTGGCTATTCCTTCCCAAGTGAGAACACTGAGTATCTTTGAATGATTAATCACCTGGTTTAAGAGAAAATTCAAGAAAAAAATATCATAGTAAAGAAATAGCTGATGAAATTCCTTGCCAAAATGTTTAAACCAAATTCTGAAAGTCTTTAAAGTGCTGTTGGTCCAGTATTAAGGAGACAGAGAACACTGGGACAGATGGACCTTCATGACAATCCAGTACGTCTGTTCTTCTGCATTATTGCACATCTTATCCAACCTCTGTCAGCCTTGTGCCAAGGTCTGCCCAGCAAGGCTGCTGCAATGGTCTGAAATGCCAGATAACTGTTAGCCTGATACTAAGATCATCTGACAGACCTGATGGGAAAAGAGCTGCATCTGAAACTTCCCAGCATTGCAGCAGTGAGACTCAGAACATAGTTTCTGCAGCTGCTGTTTACAGTTCTTCCAGCATGCAGTGAGCACTTGCATAAAATGCAGGTCTTATAAGTATTTGGCATGGACTGAAAGGACAAATGAGATGTGCAGGTAGAAAAAAAAAAAACTAAGATGTACACAGCAGCAATCAGACAAATGAACAGGAGAAAGAACTACATTTAGCTTGGGTTTCTTGTCGAATGAAAACATATAAGGCAGGACACTCATGCAGGCATGCTTACTTTGGGGAGCAGAATGCCCACATAGGGAGGTGTTGTGACCACGACCAGGCACATCAGATGACATGAGAGAGGGAGAGCCATGGCACCAGGGCAGTGGAATCCTCTAAGCAGCAAAATTTCCCTCATGACAAGAATGCTGATGTCAGTGATTGCTGACACAGGAGTAGGCATGGGAAGTGGTAGAATAGAAAATCCCCAACATTTTATTGGTGAAAATAGACAAGGAAAAAGTTGAAACACATGGCTTCATGACCTAAAGCCCCTTCTGAACCAGGATAGGTCGTCAGGCAGGGAAGTCCCTGTGGGATTGATCCTGGGAGGTGTCAGGCTATACTAGATCTGCTAATGACCTTGTTTGCAGTTGGCTCCAGGTCCTCTCTCAAGCAGATGGTAGGGTAGGTACAGTCTGCACTGCTTGCCCATGGGACAGAGTGTCTCTGAGTTAACCTCCAGGTGAGTTCCCCACGACTGTCCAGAACCTTAAAAATCACAAAAATACAGAAAGTTTTGAGGAAGGACGCAAAAGGAAGACCTGGGAAATGTTGGCTGACTGCTAAATGGGGCAGGTGCCCTGGTGAGACACAGCATTGAAAACACTGAGGTATCTCCAGCTCAGTCTTTAGTAACAATACTGGCTTTCAGAAATTCCAGGCCCAAAGACTAGGGGGAAATAGGGAGCAACTTAGCCTGTGTGGAAGAGGATCATAAAATACTTAAGCAAACTTGGACATGTCTAAGTCCATAGGCCCTGATGGGATGCATCCAGCAGTGCTAAGGGAACTGGCTGGTGTCATTTCAAGGTCAATCCAAATAATCTTTGAACACTCATGGTGAGCAGGAGAAGTGCCTGAGGACTGCAGGAATGTAAATGTCACTATGGAAGTCTCAGTTTATAGGAAGCCATGGAAAGGACTGTTCCAACTGGAAAGGATCGGACTGAAATTCCTCTGTGTTTTTAATGGCATGTTAGAACAGAGAGGTGATGCTGCATGGAGGAATCCATGCATTTCTGATTCCTGCCAAGTTGGAACAATGTTGGTGAGGGAGATAAATGAGTTTTTTTGGACAAGCCAAATTAAGTGTAAAAATGGACAAGCTCATTTTTGGACTTGCTGCATTTACCTCCTCCTGTGGGCCTGATACCCTGTCCATATATTTCTGCTTGTATGCTAGCTGATCCTTCACACAAACCTTGCCACTCCTACCATCTTCAGACATCACACTTAGGAATTTATATTTTAAGCCCAAGGCTGCTCTATTTTCACAAAATCCAAGCCGTAAAAGCAGCATTCCCTACATTCATTGGTGAGCTGGGGAGAAAAGAAAGCCAAAGATTAAGGATTTGTTTGATGATGTCCTTGCATATGAGTACCCACTGTGATAATCCACACCTGCAATAAGGAAGAAGAGGATCAGCTGTTCCTCCAGGTAGTTGACCTGGAGTTCAACAGTTAATCTTTCAGAGCTGATCTTTGCTGTGGTATAGCTTGTCCGCACATTAAGCTCACATGGTGTTCAGGTTGACTCATGAACCTGTCACACACTGGAAACATCACTTTCTGACAGGTAATAGAGCCAAACAGAGCAGGGTCTAAAGCAAAACCCTCATGGATTTGCCAGTGAAGGCATGTCTTGGTGAATCCTAGGAAAAGGGGCATGTTCTTATGTTTCAGATAAGCCATAAGGGTTTGAGCTCCTCCTTGAGGGGAGGGAACTGAGTCCTGAGCAAAGCAAATAAATGGTAAAACAGCAAACCAAACGGTACAGATTAGCAGGGAACGAAATAGTGCAAACGGAGTGAATAAGGCACAGCCTTGCTCCTTGAAACTCCCACCAATGCCATAAAGAAAGAGACAGAAGGAAAAGAGATGTCTGAAAGCACAAGTGTGAGGGAGAGAGGGAGACTGTGTGAAACAGACAGTGAGGGAAAGGGATCCTATACAATGCCTGAGAGACATAGGTCCTGTGGCCTTTGTGTTCATGTTAGAGCTTGTGAGTGTGTGAGACAGCTTGTGTGAGAGAGCCCAGACAGCTCCCATGTGTGTGTGAGTGGGGGAGTGAGAGCCTGGCATCAAGAGGAGTGAGCCAAAATGGAGCCTCTCCAACCTCCTACCTGCCTGGGAAGCCACTTAAGGGGCTTGGAATGGTGATGGGGTGACACATTTCATATAAGAATGGGGAGATGTAAGAGCTATGCACTGACCCCTTTGGCTCAAGTCCATGGTGCCACCACATCACTCTGTGAGTCACCACAACCTCCTGTTTGTACAGTGCCTTCCCTGTTTTGGTGCTTACCCTCCATTGCCACCAAACCTGAAATACCACCTGTCTGGTCTGCAGGGGTGAGGATGGAAGTGAAGGAGACAGGTTGACTGAACCTTTTCCCTTCCATGTATACTGGGAAGCCAAGAAGAACTAGTAAAAATGCCCTGGCAGGTGGTAGCTGCTGTCCTGCTCCCACAGCCTGTCCTGCTGCCTTTGTGGCTGTGCTGTTTGAAAGCAGAGCAGGAGGCAGACAGCTTTCCTCTTGCTTGCAGGAGGCTCCTCCACAAGGTCAAATGGCCAGCACAGCATAGTCAGGTCCTGCAGCTGGCCAGACCCCATCCTGTCTCACCACAAACTCCCAGTCTTTGGAAAGATGGGAACAGTGTTCCTTCCCAGCACCTGTTTGGCTTGAACACAAGCTGTCTAGCTCCTGCTGCTTCTGTTTGCCATCCAGTGCTCAAAGACCCCTTAGTTTTGGTCACGGTTCAGGCCTTTTCAAGATCTGCAAGACAAGGATTTCTGCAGTGCTCATGCAGTGTGAAATGCAGCTCAACTCTCTGTCAGCTGGAGGGACAGCAGCATGAGCCAGGTGCTGGGAACCGCCTTGAATGTTTGAGTGACTTTCCTCAGAGAGACAAAAAGCTAGAAGAAAGGCATCCCAGAAAACTCTGGAGATAGGAAATGACACCATTGCTGCAGGTCCTCAGGAATCTAGAGGGGAATCCCAGAGCCATTTTTAGTGACCTGGATTATCCAAGACATTAGCTGAGTGCTGGTGAATACTAAACAGGACCCATAGGAGATATTCTGGAGGAGAAGCTGAAGACAGGTGGGTGACCTTGCACTATACACCAGTGTTCAGACCTCTGATTTACTCCTTGACTGACATAATTTGTGCTAACCCTTAAAAGCCAGGACAGCATCAGCACTGCAGATTTTCAGAGGTACCATGAGAAATCATCTGGCAGAGCTCTTCAAAGCCCTGCTGATGTCATCACTGCAAAATCCTGATGCAGGGCTGTTGAGCCTGTTCTTTGCTGGTGAGGCAGTAGGTTATCCCAGTACCTTTCAGCTGGTTGCAAATTCCTGTGTACCTTAGCACTGCACAGCAACAGCACAAAGTGTCTTTCAGTGCTAGTTGGGAATATGTTTTGTGAGCTTTGATTGAGACTGTGCTAACATATTCAGAGACACTGGCCTGTACCAGAGGCATCTCTTGTATTGTCCAGATACAGGCTTTTGAACATTCCAAGTGTCTTTCCCAGGCTCATGAGCTCTTGCAAACTATTTACAGCCAGTGGGCCTTAGGAGTCCCACCCTTGCCTTGGACAAAACAATGAAGTTACATGTGGTAGCCCTAAGGGAGACTGAGAAGACAGACATCGGCATCAGCATTCTAAAGAAATGGAAACATCGTGATTGCCTTCTATACCGAGAGACTATGAGCAGCATCTTTTAACAAAAGGCAGTGATATTGCCCTTTAAAGAGACTGAATGATGTCACCAACATGTGTAGCAGTAAATTGCAAGGTCGCTTCCAGAGTCTAAAGACTGATGAACCCCTTGAGCAGAGTTTAATGCCCAGCTGGCCACTCCTAGTAAGTAGGATGTCCCTGAAGGCCCTGGTTGTTGTGAATCACACTTGTTGTGATTACTGAATCAGAGCTGGCTGGGGAATTTGAGCACAGCCTTCTCATTGTACTGCAGGGTAAGTGTCTGAATGCACTTACCAGCAGGAGTGCTTAGGGAGGGAGTTACAATCCTAGACAAATGCCTGTTTAAAGCCTTCTAGAAATCACTGGTCTATGTTAGAGCCATGTGGCTGTAGCTCAGACACAGAGAACCATGTCTCTGGGGTTATATCTCTTCACGCAAACATTCACGTTGCTGTTGTCTGTGGAGTGAAGGAGTCTTTCTTCATCGCTGCTTCCATGAGAATGGACAAATATCCTTAACCTCTCAAGGTGGGCTTTGGCTGAATTCAGCTGGGTTGAGAACTTGAAGAGGCTCTAGGGGTGTGCAGATGTGTCTGAGTGAAAGCCATGCCCAAATCCTATGCACAAAAAGCAGGCTGTATGTATTCAATTCTGCATAGTGTGCACAGGGAGGTGAAATGCTATTCCCATTCCCACCAAGCTTCCCTTGGACAGCCCAGCACTGTTCATGATGTTTACTGGAGTAGTCTGCCTTTCACAGAAGCTTCCTCTTCTCAGAACCAAAAAGCAAGGTGTGCTTCAGATGTTCCCTCTGTGCACTTGCTGTGTGGTGTCCTGCTCCACTACTTCTCCTTCAGGTCACTGCCTCCTCCTTGGTCACATTCCCATGCCCGTGACTTCCATCAGTATTACCTGTCCATTCCAATCAGCTTCTGAGAACTGGGACAACAAACTGACAGGCACAAGCCACTCCTGATGGAAGGAGGAAGATAGTCCCCACAGCTCTCTCATCAAGAAGCCCCTCTAAAACCATCCTAATGAGATTCTCCTTAGGGCCCCTGTCAGCTCTGCCTTTCTTGGCAGGCTCCTTTGACAGACGGATGTCAGTTCAGGGAAGGCTGTTTGATGTTCTTCCTCTTAATGAAAGCGATCCTCCGGCAGACACTGTCTCCTCTGCCTCTAGGCAACTGTGGTCTAGCAGTGTCAGGCTACTCTGTGCTTTGTCATACTGGATCCTAATTAGTGGCTGGCTCCTGCTGCTTCTGAAGTCAACAGGGAAAACATCCCTCTGGCTGCAGTGGAGCAGGAGGTGGGGCTGGGAAAGTCGGTGTACAGAGAAATGACAAGGGTCTGTGTAAGTCCCTCCCCATCCTCCTCAAATATTATTGTCATCCCTTTTTTATTCTCTGCTCATCCAAAGACAGGGATGGATGTGTAGGCAGCTGTGTCTGCTCCCTGGCTACCATTGACCTGTAGGGCACGCACATGCTGCTTTGGGTGACAAAGGACAGAGATTGCCCCAGGCCACTCACTTGGGGCTAGCTAAGTGCTGAGAAGAGTTGAACCTAATGGGAGATGCACTCTAGAGTGAGAAAATATCGATTACAGGATCACTGCTCCAGACTTTTCCACCATAATGCGTTGCATCTTTTTGATTCAAGTGGCTGGCTGATGTTCGAGCTCCTGTACTTTGTTTTCTCTTAAGGAGACATATTAACAATAGATCTAGCAAGTTCTCTGGGAACACACTCTGTGTCTGAAAAGTGCTGCTTTGGCATGTCAAAAACTAGGAGGCAATTTCTCTGCTGCCCAAACCCCTTTCTTCTGGCTTTTCTTAGTGGTCTTTTACTTCCTGTCTGCAGTTCCATTGTTTCCTCGGAATACACTGCTTTTTTTCCTTTCTTAAACACAGCCCTTTTATCCCATACCTCCTATTTTTTGGGAAATGGTGCATGCCTATGTTTAGATGATACCCATTTATGCTGCAAATAGGAAGTTGATTGTGTCCTGGAACCATCTTAAAGAAAGTCAGAAGCTAAATTCATCTGTTTAAAGGGCCTTCGATCGGTTTGTTGCAGAACTTATTCAAAATCCAGTCAGATCGTCCATCCTCATCCACAAGCAAATGCAATCTCCCGAGCAATCATTACACCTGCAGCATCTCTTTTATTCAGCACTGTCAGACACTCACAGCCCTGCCCTGGATTCCTCCCTACCTTCCCAGTGGGGATGTGTGTGTGGCTGCACAGTCCAGCATCTGTTTGTGCTTGAGTACTGGAGCTTTTGAAGTGATCATTATATTGCTATGTGCACCACAGTGCAGGACGAGGTTCTTTCCATGGCTCTTCCTATCATTTCTCTGGGATACCTGACAAAACCTGGTTCCATTACAGCTTTTGAGGTAAGGTGTGCAGTGAGCTGCCTCACCCTTCTGCCTCTATCTTACAGGTCACTGTGGGCACATTCAGGCTGCAAGAGGAAAGACCAAATCTGGCTGTGTTGTGGGTATGTGGCCAGTCAGTTGATAGGGAAGGCACTGCTTGGCTTTGGTGCTTCAGGGCTAGCTGAATAGCTGGAAGGGTTCTGGATAGCTGGAAGGCTTCTGTAGCACTGCTGTAAAATATCAGATTTATGGGAGCTACTGGAAGGCATAGATAAGTATCTTGGGTAGCATGTGACACCCCCAAGCACTGTGGTGTAATGAAAATTCTTTGGGTTAATGCAACTGAGATATGGTTTTCACAATGAATTTTAAATGATATTTGGAATACTTGGTGGTTTTTGTCTTTGAGCTTTGTTTGTATAGGGACTCCTTAATTCAGCCACAACCTTCCTTTTATTTTACAGAAGCGCATATACTTTTATACATAATTCTCAAACCTCAAAACTGGTCCCTCTTCATCTGACACCACTAAGTGGATCTTTAAGGGGAGTAGTGGTGGAGGGACCTGGAGGCAAATTGCTGGGCTTAGCAAGGGTGGTAGAGAGGGGAAGGATAGAGAAGATTACAGAACAAAATCCACAGCTGCTATTTGGAGGAGATGGAGGGAGCAGGGGGGAGTGGAGAGAGGAAAGTGGTTGTCCTTAAAGAAACATAGAGTCAGGGAACTGCTGGCCCCTCTCTGGAGGGCTCTGCTTGGCTGGGCAGCTTATTAATAGAAATGGAAAGAAAATGGAGAAGATTCAGGGCAGCAAAGCAGATAGAGGGGCTGAGGAAGGCCTGACTGATGAGGGAAAATTAAGCACTAAATGTGTTTATCTTTGCTAAGTGATGACTAAAAGGACGTGTGATAACCATCTTGCCATCTGAGAGACATGAATGTGTGCAAGTGTGTGTGTGTGTGGGCATGACCTAGGGTGGTGACAGGGGGCAAGGGATTTCAAAGAGCCAGACCCCAGTGGTTACCTTGCACCTACACAGGCTCAAGGGCAGGCAGAATCCCCCTCACAGATCCAAGGAGAGACCAGTCATACTGGGAGCCAGAAGAGGTGAGGGTAGTGGGTTTGAATAAGGTGGGAGGTGGGATGAGAAGGAAAATAAGGAAATCTTGCTGTTTCATCTCCAGATACAGTGATCTCTCCTGCCCTGCCCCTCTCCATTTTTCATGTTAGCATGAAAAACTACCCTTCAGTTTCTCTGCCTCAGTCTCCTCACTTCAGACTCTTCATGCTCCTCACTCACCTCTTTTCTTTATGTTTCCTTCCTATATTCATTCTTGCTCACTCTGTTCATAGTTTCTTCTCTCTGCTGCACATGCCCTTCTTCTCCTTGTTTTTCTCATCCTTTGCCCATTTATCTCTCCCCCTGCCCCTCCACATGCTTCTTTTTCAGCAGGTAAATCTGCATCTGTGATTGAAGGTTAATTTTCCTTTCATTCTGTGGGTGACAAATTCTGACTTGGATAATCACTTGTGAAAAATCAAGAGAGAAGCCAGCTGCTCCAGTGGTACAGGAACTGGCTGTCATGTTCATGAGGATCGATGGCAGGCAGGGTGAGGGATGGGAGGGTGCTGTACAGGGCAGGGAGATGCTCTTCTTTCCCTTCACAGCATGGGAGGTGGACTGGGGGGGGTTGACATGCTTGCTGGACATATCTAGGGCACATAGGAAATTTCTTCCTCAGGCAATTTTGATCCAAGTGAGGAAAACCAAAATGCATTTCCTGAGCTCTGACCTCACAGGCTAAACTAGGTTTTGACCTTTAAGTTGAGGAGAAAAGTTGTTACAACCATGTAGGGGTTTGACTGCATTGAGAGGTGTGGGGCAGACTGTGTATGTCCACATTGCTGGCTCCAGCTTCAATTAATGTGCCCAGAGAGTGCTTAGGCAGAGCCCCACCTTGGTGCTGCTGGTGCACCATGTTGAGGCAAGCATTTGAAGAGGCCTTGCTCATCCAAACTGTGTGACCACGGGCCTGCTAAGGTGTCACCATGCAGTTGACATCCCTTCCACAGAACACCAGCAACCTCTTAGCACTTGTATGAGTAGTTCTGATGTGGGCAGTGGTTTGTGTTCATTGAACTGGCTTTGTCAGGGTTGCCCTCCCATCGAGCTCATGATCTCTCTCTCTGAGGAAATGGCTGGATGTAGAATGATCCTTCCTGCTGCCTTGCAGGAGCTGAGTCAGTGCTGTTTGCACAAGAGGGAACTCTCCATGTCTCATGGCACAGTGGTGCTCACAAAAGCAATTATGGCCATGACACTGGGGCTCCATCAGACAGAAGATGTAGGTTTGCTGGTATACCACAGAGAGCCTCAGTTTCCTCAAATGGAAACATTTCTGCTTGCTTCTCTATTTGTGTAGCCCATGTGGAGTCACCAGGCAGCTGCAAAGTTCTCAGTGTGAACTTATCCACTGAGGTGAAGTGTGCTTGTTCCTCCCACAGGGGTATCCCTTTTGCTTTTAGGCTTTTGTGCCTTCTAAGGCAGAGGTTCACCATCTTGCCATTGGTGAACAGAAAGAGTCAGGTCTGTGGCTTTAGGAAACCACAGCAGATCCAGACTGAAAGATGCCACTGGCCCACCCAGCTGTCTTTTTTGTTCTTGGCAGCTCAGTCCTTGTACTCATCAACCTGCAGGCCCCAGGGGTATGGTGGCACTTACAGTCTCAGCACTTCTATTTCTGTCTGAGAAGGCATTCCCCTTTGCTCTGGAGGAGGCTTTGTTCCTGAGACACATGGGAATAAAGTAAAATAAAGTAGTGGGTAAAGACAGATGGTAGGAGCAAGCAAGCCTTTGGGCTAATCTGCACTGTTCCACCTGGACTTTTCTAATGCTCCTCTCCAGTGTCATGAAACTCACTATTCACAGAGGTGGGAAAACAAAGGTGTTAGATAAAGAGAAAGAGGAGTCTGAGAGTAGAAGGCAGCATGGCTAAAGGAGGTAGATAGAAGGCAGATCAGATTGGGGCCAAAGGTGACTGTGGGACTTGGGCTGATACATGTGTGGAGCTGTGGCCAAGCAGAAAAGAGAATTAAATGAAACATGGCCATGAGGGAGGCACAGAATTGAAAACTCTTGAAGTCAGAGACCAATCTCCCTTCAAGGGACACCGCAGTTCCACTGACTTAAGGGATCATTCTCCTTGCTCCCCTACCTCCCTGTCACCTTAACTGGACTGCCTATAGCTCTTGGACAGGTACTGCTCTACTTTTCCAAGAGCAGCACATTTTGTCAGCCCAAGCCCCTCTAGGTTTTCTAGGACCAGACTAAGGGAAGGAGCAACCATGTTATTAAGCTGTGTTTTTAAGGTGTGTTAGCACCTGGGGCAGTAAAATCACATGTTTGATGTATTCCTGGGGTCCTAGTGAGAAATACCAGCACATAAAACACCTCCTGTAAGAGACAGAGGCTGGGAGTAGAGGTGGTGGGAAAAGGAGGACTACCTGATTGCTGCGGGTACCAGAGCTGTCCAGGCATGGACCAGGGAGGAAGAGAGTGTGTGTACAAGTATGATAGGGGAAAAGGCAATAAACAAACAAACAAACAAACAAATGAAAGGCATGTCTTTGTTCACTCTCCTTATTGCTTTATTAATGGCAAACTAATGACTTAATGCCACACTCTCACCCCACTGACTGCTTGGCCCTCTCTGCTCAGTGGCTTCCACTGATGGGGTGGGACAGTGCCACTGAGGAATGAATGCCTCAGAAGATGCTGGATGGGCTGCCCTGGCTCTGTGGTTTTCCTTCCCTCCTTCAGCCTCCCTTTCTCTCATTCACCAATATGGCTTTGATGCGGCTCAGTGAGAATTTCCATTTATATTTCAGCCTTGCCTGTGACACCGTCCCCGAGTTCCCTGCAGCTCTGACGCATGATTTCCCGCTCTCCCAAATGCTCTGCTTGGCTCAGCCTCTCATTCTCCTCAGCCCGTTTCCCATTCCTCATCCCTCCATGCAATTTTCCCCTCTCCCTCTGACTGCCCCCCGATGCCGCCACCGAAGCCTGCTCTTTCAGTCACTCCATCTCTCCCTGACATGTCTCAGCCCCTCTCCCTGTGCTCCCAATTAGCACAGTCACCAGGTTTAGCCAAGCAGCTGGTGCTTCCAAGGCTGCATACGGAAAAGATGGGGATTTCTGCTTCAGAGACAAGCCATATGCAGGCTCTCCAGTACCTGAGGCTGATCTTTCGAATATTCAGCCCTTGGCCTTGCCTTGCAGGGAAGAAGTCACAGCCCAGGCTCCTAGGGGGTGGCAGACTGACCCCCACATCCCCCCAAAAAGTCAGTCCTACACAGCTACAAGGTGACACCTTTGGTGTCCCGTGCTCGGGCTGGCTGGATGGGCAACTGGAAAAGCAGAGGTTTCCCAAAGAGACTTCAAAACTGTAGATGTGGCATGTGCACTAAATCTGTGTCCCCCAGACTGAATAGGCAAGGCAGGCCCATGGGTTTCCATGGGTTTTTGAAGTGTACAGGCTTTGAAAAAACCTCTGGAGGATTAGATCTCCAGCACCCAGAGACTGGGGCTCAGAGTTTTCTGAGTCTCCTATACAAGCATCTCTGCTCCCACCCATAGCCAAGAGAGTCTCACCTTCTGCACCCAACACCTTGACAGGAGAGCAATCTTCCAGTGGTGGCTACCTGTCCTTCTTTGCCAAGCTCCTGTTGCACTTGCTGGGGGGAGTGGAGGGGTGCTGAGAAGCAGATGTTGCCCTCGTTAGAAGAGAAAATGTAACACAGAAAAAAGGATAGAAGGAGAGAGGGCGGAAGAGACGTACAAAACAAATAATCTCACTGTCAGCAGGAAAATTATCTTGGTTTTGGGAAGGGGCGGTGTCTTCCTTCCCTGCTCCTCTTTTTATTGGGATTAGAGTGGAGAACAGTCTGGGCAGGCAGAGCTTTGAGAGGCAGAGGGATGAAGCAGGCTGTGCCATCTGAGCGTGGCATTGATTACACGTGGCCAAAGGAGTTCCCACACACTGCGGCGGCAAGCGTGGCAGCATCTCTGATAGCTGGGGGAAGCAGGGGCTCTCTCTCCATCCAGCCCTCTCCCCTGCTCCTGCCCTGTTCCTTAGAGCAGCCCCCCCTGAAGCACACACTGAGGCAGTGCCCCCATCCTGCTCGCTGCACCTCAGAACACAGTAGCCACCTAAGGAGCCTCTTGGCAAATGTGGCATCAGGAGGAAACTCCAGGAGTCCCTTCCTGCTTAAGAACCTGGTAGAGCTCATGCTGGGTAGGGCTCATGCTGATGTAAATAAAGGAGAATATCCAACAAAAAGAAAAAGAGGAAAAGGGATGACATTGGGGGCTACCACCTTAGGAAGGCTGGGGTGCTTGGAAACTGTCAGAGAAGGTGGAACATGATGGTATGGTGGCAGACACTTGTCACATGGTTCAGCCGTGGTTTAGCCTTGCATGGAAAGGCTTCCCTTGCCTCATGAAGTCCCAGCTTTGAGAGGGAGACATTTGGCTGAGAAGATCTGCTGATCTCACTACCTGCAGGGACCGTGTGTGGTCCCCCTCTGTTCCCCCACCTCTCAAAGCAGCCCCCCAAGCAGAGAGGATCAAAGTCGGCAGTGTTTTAAAATCAGTTCCTCTTTCTTCTGTCCCAGCTGTGGCTCTCCTTCACTTTCCCCTTTCCAGCCCTGTGCACAGTCTGCTCAGATGGTAAGCTCATGGGAGCAGCTCTGCTCATCAACATAGGCAGCGTTTAGAAAATACCACAGCTGAAATTACCTCGTGCTCAGGTCCCTACATATGAGGACTGATGTCACTGTGTCTGCCAGCAGCCAAGCAGAAACGTGCCCTCCCCAGGACCCCTTCCACTTCCTCCCCACCTCCAGACCTTGGCTTTTTGGTATCTAGTACATGCCACTGCTCTTTTTAGCCTACCTTCTGTGAGGTCTCTAGGAGTCTTACAGCTTCCTTCTATTTCAGCAGACCTCCCTTGAAGTACCTGAAGTGCAAGTTACATTCCAGGGCTTCCCTGGCACATGACCAGTCTCCCTCCCACCCTCAAGTTTGCATCCCAGTGACAGTAGAGGGCAGTGACTGTGGAAGCTACATGGTAAAAGTGCTGAACTCTTACTTTGTGTTTCCCCCAGAGAGCAAAACAGGGAGTGAGAATGGCCACCCACAGCTCCTGTGGCACAGGACAAGGCTGATGCTGGGTCAGGTGCTGAAGGTGAAAGGAGAGAGGACTGACAGCCGTGCTGGGAGCTGGATACCAAAATCACAGCAGTCCTCTTTTGTAAGGCTCAGTCAAAACACTTCTGCAATTCTGAAGGGGGCATTTGATCTACAGGTTTTGACAGTTAAAGAGTAAACTTGCACCTGCAGGAAAAGTGATGTGAAGAACAGAAGAGGATTTCCCTGGGGACCACTGAGAGGAAAAAAAATGTAGTGGGAAACTTGAAAAAATACAGTGCCTGGGAGGGGAATCTGAGAAGGTGGGGAATGTAAGGTAGAGGGGGAAGGCAGCCCTTGAGATGCAGTGGCAGGGCAGGGGACAGAGTTCTGGGACTGTGAGAAAAGCTGGATGGAGCCAGTGGGAGGAGTGGAAGACAGAGGTTCAAACAACAGTGGGTGTGAGGCAATTCACAGTGCTCATGTTTGGTGCTGTGCAGACATAGGTAGCAGTGTAGTCTGAATGCCAAAGGATCTGATCCCCAGAGTAGAAGTAAAAAATTGATGTTCACAGGATTGTGGGATGTTCTGACATTGTTTTGCACTTAGATCACCACAGGATAGGAAATAACACCAAACCAGGCAGATACCTATAGAAACCCTTTCTCAGTAAATTAGGCTGAGAAGGGATGTAAACAGGGAGTCAAAGAGAGGCTCTGAGAAAGGCTTAACCTGGTCCCAGCACTGTCTGCAGCGAGGCCAGAGGCTTGCCTTGGAATAATCTCCCACAATCTCCACTGTGCTGCCCCAGGAGCCCACTCCTTTCTCTGGAAGCAGTGAACATTGTTCTCTTCATTCGTTTTAGAGGTGGCCTTTTCTGAGAACCTCTTTACTCATTCATCTTCTGGCCAAGGCTGGCTTGGCATTGGGCTTCCCCAACAACTTGATGGGCTGTTGTTGACACCACTGACAGCTGAGGAAGCACAATCTTTCACGTATGAACACTCTGAACAGCCTTGTGCTTTCCCTTCTTTTGTCCTCTCCTGATTGAAGAGTTCACAAGCCCAGCGCTGCTGCCTGCAGGTCCCCCTGAAGAGTGCCTCTGAGCCTTTTCAGGCAGTAACCCGGTGAGCACTTGCTTTCTGATTAAAGAGATGAGGCTCCATTAGTGGAGAGAGGGAGCAAAATGTGAAGGAGAGTGACAGGCCTGCCATCAGGCAGGGTCCCTGCTCAGCGCTTTAGGCTGTCCCTCTCTGTGCCATCCATCAATTTAACCCAATACGATGCCATGGTTTTAAGTGACTCCAGCATTAGAAACTCTGTCAGGCATGAGATTTATGGGGTGATGTGCAACAAAGCTCTGCCAAGTCACACGTTTTACTCTTTTTCTTTCCTTCCCAATACTTGTGGAGCTAGAAAATTAGGTCTTCACTGGCCTCTCAAACTCGTTTGTGAGTTGGGAGAAAGAACCAGCCTTTCTGCAGTGGATTGAAGGAAGAAAGAAAGAGAGGCTATGGAGAATGGATCAGCGTGGGGCATGACAGGGCCAGGAAGACTCAGAATAGACTCAGGACAGTTTTCAAACATAATCCACAGCAATTTTTTTCCCTTCCTTTTGTCTGCTTGCTTCAAGCTTTCTGTATCGGGTACTTATCTACAAGGATGGACTTTATGCTGAGATATCACAGCCCTCTTGGATCTCCTCAGTAGGTTCAAAGCTGTTAGGGTTTTCTCCCTTATTCATAGCAGGAGGTTCAGCAGCGCTGTCAGGAGCTTGTTGGCTCCAACAGTTTTCTGTGATAGCTGGCAACCTTCCCGGCTCTGGATCTCCCAGGATGGCCAAAACCATGCATGCTGATCAAAGTGTGGCATCAGCTGAGGATGACCGTAGTCGCCTCTCAGGTTTCTTTGCCAGAAGATATCCAGAGAGCCAGTGCCAATGACACAGGAAGCTCCAGCTTTCCCAGTATCCTGACTGAGTGCTCAGTAGGGTCAGAGAGGGAAGGTACTTTGGAAAAGGATGTGGTGGAGGTGGGGAGAAAGAGGAGGAGCAATGGAAGATAGGCAGGAAGAGGGGCCCTGAGAAAAGCAGCAAGCATGAAATGAGCATGTATCAGTAGCGTGTGAACCAAGAAGCGTGCAGCTCTTGAGTGCTTTGCTTTCCTGATGCTCCTCTGTTTAATGCACTCTGGGCTTGTCCCCTTAGATCCCATTTCCGTCGGATTTATCAGTGGCCTTGTTAGTCTCACACTAGGGAACCAGTTTGTGGTGAAAACATGAAGAGAGAAGCCCCCAGCCACCCCTGGCAGAGCAGCTGTCAAAGTAGATTGGCTTCCAGCCCCTTGCCAGCTGCCCCCAGCACCGGCTGTCTGTGCAAGTTAAGAGCCTTCTCCTGAGTTGCTGAGAACTGCCACAGCTAGCCTGTATCATTCACAGCATCCAGTAGCACGGAGCTGCTGTCTGGACGTGGCGTGCCCTGCAGCTCCTTGGGCACTCAGCTGGTACAGAAGGGGAGCAGTGGATATTTGAGTGCACGTGTGTGCACACACAGGCACCCACACACGCCTCAGCTGCACAACTGTGCAACTGCAGCCAGGGCCAGCACCTCCCAGGCACAAACCCAAGCTGCCACTCAGACTTTCACAGGCTCACACTGAGCAAATGGGCACATGGGGAAGGTGGATATAGGCAGACGCATGCAGAGAGCCTGAGCACATGGGCGATGAGAGTTCTGAGTGTATAGGGGCACGTGGCACATGAGCACAAAGCTCTGTGCACACCATGAACAAACATGAGTGGGCACACCACAAAGTGTCTTCCCCAGCTCTCCATCCAGTCACTGTAAGTAAAGCCTGTTTTGTGTGGTATGGCATTGTGTCTCCTCTTGCCACATGATGGCTTTTGTCATCTACTCTCTCAGCTATATGAAATGTGTTGATTTGGCTCTCTCACACCAGAACCTCCTGCCACCTCTGTATGCCCATGCACATGGCTCTGTTCCCCTTCCACACTCCTCATCCCTATCCTCTTACCTACAGCCAAATGTATGCCCATGGATGAGAAGACCTGGCTCTCTAGACCTGGATGGTTTTGTTTATTCTTTTTCAACTAAAAGCCCAATTCCTGAATTCATCTGAAAGAGCAAAACAATCCTTACGTGCTCCACTTCTCTCCCTGCCCCACACCCCTGCATTTCTCAGACCCTCATGGGGTCTGGCTGATGCTCTGGGCTTGAAGATGTTATTAAAATTACAAAAAGGGCTGTCACTTCCCAGCAGTGAGGCAAAAACCAAAAAGATGTTGCAATTATGAATTTGTTAGGGAAGCCAGAGGATGATGCCTCTATAGGATGACAAAGAAGCAGTGGACTGCCCTCATTGCCCGGCCTGCCTTCTGCTTTCCCTACCTCTCCTGCCCTCCCTATTCTTACACTCATCTCTCTACCCTCTTCTCTCTTTCTTCCCTGTCTGTTCACTCCCTGCTGATGTCCTGCTGTGGCACTACCTGCCACAGGCAGCATTGCTGCACGTTAATTAGGTCCTGCACAGTTCTGCGGATGAATGCCGCTGTCAGCGGGAGAACAGCTCCAGCCTCCCCCACCTCTGCACACCCAGGCTCCTGCTTCCTCCCCATACCCTGCTAAACAGACCTGTCACAAGACCATTTATCCATTATGACCCTCTGTGATAGTATATTTTTTTTTAAATGGGTGTACTGAGGAAGTAAAGGCAACAAAAATGAAGACGGCCCCATGGTGGTAGAAATTACTGCACTGGGTGATGTCTGTGGGGGAGCTTTCTGGGAGAAAAAGCATCAGAGTAAGGGTGAGTGAAACACATGGAAGGCCCAAGGGTTTGTCTGCTGACCAAGCCAAACCTTGACTGACTTTATCAGGAAATGCAGTCTTCATCCCCCAGACCCACTCCCACAGCCTGCCGGTGTCTTGCACAATGATGGAGGAGAGAGGGACTAGGGCTGGAAGGTTGGGGGAGAAATTCCAGGGTAATTGGGAAGCAAGAGAAATTGTGGTTGTCACTAGATGAGAGGGATGCACATGGAACCAGATGTGAAAGGCTCAGGAGCCTTCCTGGTGTGATGGTCACCCACTGATTTTGCAAGGGAATATCTACTTCTCCCTGGTCTTTCAGCCTGGCAATTGGTGAGGATATTCATCAAAAGGATGACATTGTGACTTGTTTCTGGAGACCAAAGACACAATAATTCTGGGAGAAGCCCTGCATGGTTCCAGCAGCCATCACACCAGCCTGCTCGACATTGTGGGTGCTTGTTCTTGCTTGCAGTGGAGGCAGCCTTGGAGGATGGATTTCAGCTCTCCCTGTCCTGTCACTTCCCCTCGCCTGCCCTGTTTTGACCCAGATATATAACAGTAGAACGAATCCGTGACTCCCCTCGGGATTTCACAGTTGTTGCTGTGCTGTGTAGCACAACTGCTCACAATTTCATGGTGGTGGCAAAGCTGACGCTCATGCCCTCCTCCCCTGGAAGGGCCCTTGGGAACAAAGGAAAAGCTCTTTGGGCTACATTTGAGCTTCAACATGCCAGAACACATCTCAGCTCTGCTCTGCAATGTGCATCTGTCCTGTGCTGAGCCCATGAGCAGTGAGACCCCATCATCTGTTCCTGCCTGATGTGGCAGGGCAGGGACGCAGGTGGGCAGGCAACCATGGTGTCCTGCAGTCCCTGGCTCCATCCACGTGGGATGGGATTACCAAGGCAGGTGCAGCCTGTCTTTGCAGCTCACTCTAGATGTAGAAGGGGAGCAGAACTCCTTTAGCTAGCATAACTGGGTCTCACAGAGGACACAGACTTGAGCCTTCAGAAGAGCCTGGTGATGCGCAAAAAAACCACAGCATGTTTACAAACCTTGTCCTGGCCCTTGTACTGAAATTTTCTGTTCCATGAGCTGGACACAGCATGGATGACTGTGCTTAGTTTAAGTTAGGCTATAAGTGTGATCCCCTAAGTATAACATAGATGGCTGGGTCAGAGGTAAGCATGACACAGCATGATTGTGTGGAAGCACAACTTTTCTTCAGGGTTAAAGGTTATCACTTATGTACTTTTGCACTCCTTAATCCCCATTTAACTGCGATAAAGAATCAGTTTCTCTTTTCAACCACTGTGTCCCTCCTTTGTCCAGACCCCCATCTCATCAAACTGAGCCTGCCTGGACCATGTTTTTGAACCCTCCCCTGGCTGCTACCCTGGTCAGTCATTCACCACTGGCTGGGGACAGCAGCCTGGCAGCACAGGAGTGCTCCCTCCTCCTGAATTATTGACACAAATCCTTGCCTTCACGTACCTGTGGACTCCCCACACCTCTCACTCCCTCTCCTCACACTGACTTGTTTGGCAATTTCCTCTTCATCTAGCCCTTATTTTCAAAAATTCATTTTCATCTAGCAAAAGGTTTTAATGTTTTATTTTCCTCATGGGGAAGGAAGTAGGGAAAGAGGTGTGCAGAGATTGCTAGAAATACAAAGGCTGCTTTTGCACGGCCTGGCTCTTAATTTGCTGTACTCTGGAGCTTTGGGGCCTGTCCTCAGTGATGAAACAGAGATGTGCAGCTCCCTTACTACTGTAAGAACATTGCAAAAGCAGAGATTTCTCTTTAAGTGGGGGGAGACAGGTTTTGAGAGAATTTGTCCAGAAGCCATAGAGTGACCCCAGAAAAACCCAGCTCTCCTGTCCTCCTATTTCACTGGAACCAGCTGTTTGCCTTCCTGGGACTTTTGTGTGCCCACCCCATGCATCTGGTGAATTCTCCCAGGAGGCATCATCATTAAGTGTCAATGTGAGAATGAACAGAGAGATGTTAATTGGCTTGCTTATAAAAATAGCTTGGTTTCAGCTGGCAGGGGAGGTTGGACACTACGCATCTTGAGTCCCTAGCCCTGAATTTTGGTAAAGTTGTGGGGGGAGTGGGTCTGTGAGGCCCAGTTCCAGATATATCCCTGGACAGAGTCAGACTTGCCTCCTGTTGGAGTGCAGCTTGACCAGAAGCTTCTAGTGATGGACAGAACTGCTCAGGTGCTGATGTACAGCAGGGATGGAAACCCCCAAGCCCCACAGATGGCAGAATGCTGTAACAGGGCAGGGTTTAGGACTCCCTTGCCCCTTGCCATAGGTCCTGGATAAGGTCAGCTCTGATAACTGACCCGTGTGATTTGTGTGAGATAAAACTCCCACTTGGCTGTGATGCAGCACATGAAAAGATTATGACAGATTCCCTCCTGCTTGTGAGACACAGTTTCCCCTCACTTACACAAGTGTCCCTGTATCTGGTCTCCCAAGTCCCAGACAGGAATAGGTGAGAAGAATAGGTAGTAGGAGAGAAGAAGCTGCAACATATCCCCAAACCTTCTTTTTAGCAGCATGTGCTACCTGGTGAATACTATGCCCACTATGGCAGATCCAGTATATAACTTTCTCAAATCTAAAATAAATGTTTTTCAGGGAAGTGACTCCAGCATGAGACAAAAGGGAAAGTGTTCTTTTGAGTCAGTTGCACACCTGAAATGGAGAAATGAGCATTGGAAAATATGAAGTGTGCCTTCCAGCTTAGGACAAGAATGAGACAAGCTGTGGGGGTATTGTCTCCTGAGGAAGATGAAGTTGATCTGTAAGCTGATGAGGGGGGGCATTTGCAAGTGGGAAAGGGGGATGGGATGCCTCAGGAAGAGCGAATTGAAATCTGTGGGGGAAAAAAAAAAAAAAGGGTGTAAAAAGCAGGTGGGACTTCACACCTCAAGGGATCAAGGCTGGGGTGTTTATACCAACCCATCTTGCCTGGATTTTATTCTGGTGATGAACGTGTTCTGAAAACAAACAGAACGTTGAGGAAGAAACTTGTGGAGCAAATGACTGTTTTTTTGGTTGCTAAGCCATCTGTTCTGCTCCAGCAGCTCACTGAGGACTCTGCAGCCGCTCTCGATCTGCGTGCGTGTGTTTTTTTGTGGGGGTGGCTGGTGCTGGCTGGCGTGGCAGGAGGGAGTCTCAGGGTGGAGGGGAGGATGTGTGTATGCTGGGGAGATCAAATGCTTCAAGCAAATTTGCTAGGGAGGGGAGGAGGGAAGTTGGCTGTGACAGTGTATGCAAACATATGTGGCAGAGGCCAAGCCTGGGAGCGTCTGTGCGTGGCTGTGCCTTCTGTGTGCTACAAGGTGTGTGTGCATGTGGCCAGGGGTCCAGAATCACAGGAGCAGGGTGGGGCTCGCATCAGGGTAAGGAAACACACATCCACAGCTCTGCAGATGTGGATTGCAAACCTGCCTGCAGGTGAGGGCAAAGGTGCATGTCCAGGAGGGGCTGTGAAGTGACATTCACAGAGAACATGTGCAGGTGGGCGACAGCAGCACGAAACCCAGGAGGCCCATGGGTTATGGGTTATGGGTTATGGTTCTGGTTCCCGTGCTTGAGGGAGGTGAGGTGGAGGTGCGTTCCACTGGGAAAGGATGTGTGGCACGCACTGTGAGCGATGGGGCGCAGAAGGAGATGAAGCCCATGCACGTGGAGTTCATGGCCAGCTGTGAGTTCACTGTGCTGCAGCCCTGCTCTCCTGCCCTTATGCCTCCGCATCCCACAGTCTCCTCCCCTTGTGCCTCGCAGCCTCACTTGCTTTGCAGTGATGGAGGATGATGAATGCATATTGATTATCTTGAACCAAGCTGTGGAGATCTTCTATCACCACACCCTTTCCCACCCCTGCCCTTACTCTCATCCTTCCTTGCTCCTTGCCGGACAAGACAGGGTTGCCATAGCAGCTGACAACTTGCACTCTCCTACCTCTCAAGAGGACAGGCAGCAGCAGTAAAAAAGATGAGATGAATGAATAAACCTATGGCCTGTTTGTGTTCCTTTCTCCTGGGAAAGGCAGCTGGGATGTCTTTGGAAACATTCTGAGGCTGCTGGTTACCTCAGAGTATCCAGTTGCCATGCTGGAGGAGAGCTGCTACAGTACTGGTGTTCATGGTGCTCCTAACCCACAGCCAGTCTTGTCCAGCTGCTGGGTTGGATTTCGTGGTGCCCCATTTGAAAACTAAACTGTGCTACCACAGCGTGGAATGCAGAATGGGACTCCAGACTGCCCCAAGTTGGCAGTGCAGACATCCTCCGCACTGAATCCTACCTCTCCAGGCATCTCATGTCACTCAGACACACTGGCACACTGCAGGAGCACACGGGGCAGCAGGTTCCACCTCAGGAGCCAACGCATTAAAAAGTGAGCTAAGTGTCTGCTCTAAGTTGCACCATTTAGAGAATGCACTCAATTGATAGAAGTGAGAGAGCTATTTGTACAATAGTTGGTATCTGAAAAGATGACAATCCATTTTGAAGATAATATTTTATATTTATGTCATTTTAAGCAATTGTTCCTTAGGACAAAATTATGGATATTTGGCTTTTTCAGGGTGGCTCATTCTTACAATTTTACTGGGTGGTTATGTCCTGGTGCACCTTCTCACAAACACTTCAGTGGCCTTATGTGTGTGACTCAGGGCCTTTATAAAGGATATTTTCCCCCTCCAAAACCACAGACCCCACAACCTCCCATCCCCGACAAAAAAATCCACCGAGATCTTAGCTCTGCCTGTGGGGCAAACCACAGCCCATAGACACAGAATTAGATTTGGAAGAAAGCAGTGGGAGAAGAAAATAAGTGAGGTCTGCTGACGGTGACAGGAGGGGAAAATGAAAAGATTTTGGAAGAAGGAAAGTGATGAGAAGCAGAGGGAGGTGAGGCATGCAATATGATGGGTTCTTTGTTTAAATGGAAAGTGCAATAATCTCTCCATATTTAGCTGGTGTTTGAGAGAACCTGATTGGGATTTATTAGAAAATAAAAATGCCCTAATTGAAAGTGAGTAGAGACAATTTGTATTAATAATGGTAGAAATCATCAAATAATGGAATTGTTCAAAATCTATTAGTTTGTTCCATGCAGTGAGAGGAACAGGTTGATTATCTCGCAATAGAAAATATTAAAAGGAGAGCCCAGTCTGCTGGTCCTCTATGCAGATTAAATACATAATTTATTGAAGCAATTTATTTTCTGTTGGGAAGAAGGGGAAAAAATGGAAAAATATGATAAGAGCTGCAATCAAGTCTTGGATTCTTAATTTGAAGACCTACCTCTTATCTGCCTTCTTTCAATCATTAGGAAAAAATTACTCATTCCTTCATTGGGTTTAAAGCTGAAGGAGAAGAGAGGGTGGCTGGGAAAAAAATTAAGATCTCATGAGGGGGCCTGTTATTCACCTCTTGAGTTTTATATTATTGACAGCAGTTGCTTCAAATCCAAGGCAAATCAACCTTGGGCTGTCTGGAGTAGCAGCAGGTAGAGCTTAGAGGTCAGCTCCGAGGTGTTGCCTGTCTAATCCTTCCTGAGGACTGAGGGAACATGTTGCTAAACTGGAGATTAATTCAGAGCTGCTTAATTCATTCATTCTGTCTGTCTGTCTCTGGGCTACTCTGGCCCTCACAAACCAGAGTGAAGGAGTGACAAATTACTTTAGTTTTCACAGTTACAGTCTCTTCCAATCAATGGGAATTCAAGTGCCTAATGAGGAATTAGGCACTCACAGAATCACAGAACATGCTGGTCCTGAACATGAAGTGCAGCTCCTGGCCCTGCACAGGATGCCCCAGGAGTCATACCATGTACCTGAGAGAATTGTCCAAAAGCTTGAACTCTGTCAGGCTTGGTGCTGTGATCACATTTCCTTGGGAGCTGTTTCAGTGCCCCATCACCATCTGGGTGAAGAACCTTGGGAGAGGAAAATTTTTGGTCTGTCCCAGGGAACTTGAGCATACTCATATGCAGAAGAAACAGTTGCAGAATTTTTGCAATCCCAGGGATTTTTCTGCTTGGTGCCTGAACACCATGTTGATAGGAGACATTGCAAATACTATCTCATGCTCCTAAGAAAAATAGCTGGGTCCTGCCTTTGAAAACAGTAGACAGCATAAAATGAAGACATTGAATTGCAATTTCAAATATTTTAAGATAGCCATCTGAGGATTCAAGATGAACTTACTACAGCAAAGACCATGGCTAAGAGTCTTGTCTATAAAAATTCATTACATCCTGTAGAGAGCATAAAAGCCATTAGAGAAGGTATAAAGATAAAAACTAGACGTTTTAAAGGTTTAAAGCAGGGGACACAAAACCAAACGTACACTGCTAAGAGAGTCGTGCTGGCTAGAAGTTTGTGATGTGGGTCAGAGGTGGGATCTTAGTCCCAGCCTGAGCCAGAAAGTAAGACTAGGGTTCATGACAAGAGACAGACTAGAGGTGCTGTGCTGCTGGGGCTGGGATGGAGCTGCCAAAGCGCTATCCGTTCTGCCAAGAAATTTCTGTGTGAGATACTGATTTTTCACACCTGTGCTTTGCTGTGGAATTATTTCTAAATAATAACACCTTTGGAAGACTTTGTCTGTCTAGCTGCTTATTTTGTGTGTGAAACTTCCAATCAGTTCTTCTTCTGTGACTATTCAGACATCTGTGCATTGTTGGTACCTGAACATAACATACATTCATTTCTTGTCTCCATTTTTGCCTCTTTACCTCTGATCTGCATAGGGACAAAGTGACAATGTCTTCTGCCTGTAGGGAGGAAATTTTTGTTTCCTCTATTTCTCACTGTGAGAATTCCCTAGTATATCCTAATAAAGTAGATCTCAGACAAAAACGTCTCCCCATATTCAAGAAAACACAGTCTTGTTTTCCAGCTTCCTAGCATGGCTCCAAACTCTTTAACCATCTGCCCAGAATTTTTCTAAACAGGGGTCATTCAAGCATATTTGTACATTCTACTACTTGTCTAAGTACAGTGATGGGCAGCTGCTTTGATTCAAACTCAGCCAAATACAACAGTTGAGACCAAGACATTAAAAGGCTAAGGCTTGTCTTTCTGACAAAGATTTTCCCACCATTAATTTATTTAAACTGGGATGAAAGAAATGGTAAAAATAACTCACCCATACTTTTGAGAGCAGACCAGATTACTGGGGGAGTAGATTGAGTAGCTCTGTCAGCTGCATTTTTTTTTTTTTTTGCTTCAGATTCAGTAGTCACACAGCTTAATATAAGTATGTACAGACACACTGGGCATGTACAAATCTCTTCATCACAAACACAGGCTTGAATATAATGGTCTAACAGCTGCCCACCTACCTCCAGTGACACTTGAAGTAACCAACACACCCAGGGCACGGCATTCAGTGGTATTAAATAGGGTCAGGGCCCTAAGTGTACTCATGAGCTTTAACTGCTCTGGTCAGTCTTACCTGTGTTTTTCACTCACATATTCTCCACCCAGCCCCCAGAGGTCTATTTAAGCTCATGACAAAGCATCCACTTCTGGTGCACTGCAGTTGTGTGGCGGCTGAATGGATCTGAGGTCTGCTTCATCCTCTTGGTTTATCAGAGTTTGTTAACAGTCCTTGTTGCTATCACCACCCCTGCTTGGGTAGTGTGAGGTGACTGCCCTACCATGCTTGTGTTAATCTTGTCTCCTGATCCATCCTTTTTCATGGACACCGTGGAGAAAGAAGGCTCCAGGGATGCCTTATTGCAGCCTTTCAGCACCAAAGCAGCAACTACAAGAGAGCTGTAGAGGGACTTTTTTTTGCAAGGGTATGTAGTGATAGGACAAGGGGGAAAGGTGGTTCACTGAAAGAGGGCAGATCTTCATCAGACATTAGGAGGAATTCCTCTGCTGTGAGCATGGTGAGGCACTGGAACAGGTTGCCCAGAGAAAGCTGTGGATGCCTCATCCATATCCTCAAGACCAGGATGGAAAGGACTCTGAGCAATCCACTCAGGTCTAATGAAAAATGTCCCTGCCTGTGGTAGAGGGGTTGGAATTAGGTGATCTGTAAAGTCCCTTCCAACCCAATCCATTCTATATTTTTATAATCCTGTGATCCTGCTTTTGGATGCTCAGTAGCCCAAGCTAGTGGAAGCATGACAGGGGTGGCTTTGACAACTCATTTGCACAGTGCCTCAAAACCAAATCTTGGCAGAGGATTCTGCTGACTCCTGCAATGCAGCCAAGAGGGAACGCCAGCATTTGTATTTCAAACTTTCTCCTTCCTTTGCTCCATTTAGTGCCTCATATCTGTTTCTTGGAGGCAGAAAAAAAGGAAGTTTTGCCTTCTGTCCTTTTCTAAGTATGTGTCTGGCAGTTGGTCCATGTACATTGGATGGAGGGATGCTTTTCTCAAGACACAAAAATCCTTGAAAATGAGCAGAGCTAAAGATGGAACTGACAGATTTGTTGAATGAGGGGGTTGGACCTGAGATGGCTGATGTTGTCAGTACTGGGAAGAGCAGTCAGGCTGGGCTGGGCAGACAAAAGGGATAGTAGGGACTGAGGCTAGGGATCACGGATGGAACAGTCCATGTATCTTAACTAATGCTCTCTGGCAGAGGAGCAGCACTAATGGATATTAAAAGTGTCAGCTTCAAGATTTAGCAAAATGGCACCTCTCCTGATGCATCTCATCCTGGCACATAGAGCCCAGAGCAGAGGAAAAATTAGGGCCAACAGGCTGAGTGTGCTGAGTACAGGCTTGCCCTTTCCTCTCCTCAGGGACCTTACTCCTGTGACTCCACACCTCATGATGACAATCTTGTGCGGTGCTGTTTGCTAACAGCATGCCTCTTTCTAGGTGGGGAACCATTCTCCAACACTCACACAGATCTGCTCCCCTCCTTGGTGCCCAGCAGTGCCCTTCCCTTGAGAAGAACAAAGGAGCACATGTCCATCCCTCAGAGGGAAGGAGGAAGCTTCTGTATGGAGCCATCTCCCCTGACAAGAGTGGCTGGATGCTGGCTGGAGCCCTGTTGGGTACTTCCAGCCTGTTCTGATGACAGCACTGTCCTCAGTCAGGTATGACTTGCCTCTCTGTTCTGTGGCAGAACTCACTGTCATCCCCGGCCCTTGGAGACCCTCTGTGGAGAGGTGGTGAGAGAAAGGGATTCACCTGCCTTTCCTCACTGAGCAGCTGGGAAACCACTGCACATGGGGTACCAAAAAGAAAAAGGGAAAGAAAACAGCATTCAGGAAGAGGTAGAGCAATGTTTCCATGCACTTTGCTGTTTCCATGCACTCCCCTTAATCTGCTCTGTTGTTCCCTTGTATCTGTGGTGGGTCTGGGGTTTTTTTGGCACAGCAATGGTGGCAACTGATGTCTGATTTGGGTGCTGGAGGGAAGGCTAATGAAGGGGTAAGTGTGATGCCCTGACCCTTTTCTGCTCATGTGAATGTCAGGTTTCATTCCCATTTATCCATTCTCCTGCCTCACCCTCCAGAGTGCTGAAGAAACTGAGTTTTTTTCCTTCAACTGCATAGCAGACTCAGTTTGGCCTCACAGAGCTGGACTCCATCTCCCTCTCAGGTTTTCCTTGGCTGCATTCTGATTTGATCCATCTTTTCCTCAAGTGGCTGAGCGCCACGCTGGCAGCACTGGAGATGGAAGGCCTTGTTACCCAGCCAGCAGGGAGCATTGCCCCTGGGGCTGTTGTCAGTGACCCAAGTAATGCAGGTTTTTTTGCAAGCTTACTCACAGCTGAAGAGTAAACCCTCAGGTCCCTTCCTGGCTTCCTCTGGGCTAGAAAAGAGCAATGTGCATAGAAATGTGTCACAACTTCCTTGTGCTAATACCCGCTGTGCTAGAGTCACCCTAAAACCTCCAAATTACTAAATTATTGCCACTTGCTAATCTTGCTTTATTTAACTCGCATCTCTTTCACTTCCAGTCAGGCTCCTCTGCACCTGAGCTGCCCTCCAAAGTCAGCTCTGTACAACAAAGACCACTGCAATGCTTGAGGTGTTCTGAGCAAAACCACAGAGAGTAAGGCAGAAACAGATGCAGAAACTGTGTGGGCTTCTCCTCAGCCATGCAAACCCTGACACTGGCTTTTGTCTCCTGGTGAATAGGGTTCTCAGGCATTTGCCCTGTGTGTTCCCCTGTTGCAATGTCTGGCTCTCACCAGGAGATTTGGGTAGCTGTGAGTTAGTCAGAACACAGGTCTGGGAGGGAGCCCCAGGCTTTCCCTGCCCTCACCCCTTCAGGGCAGCTGCAGAGTTGGGCACATAGCCCAATCCACCTGGGACTGTAGCACACAGACTTGGAGTCCCATGCAAGATGGAGGGAGGGCTGGCTTTTGCACCCACCAGCATTTCTCATCTTTTCTTCCCTCTAGGTATTAGAGCCTGAACAGGGGAAGGATGCAAGGGATTAAGGTCTCTGCAACAGTAGGGAAACAGCTTTGCTGAGTGTTTGTCCCTCAGAAGGCATTTGACCTCCTCACCGCCTACAGGGCAGAGGATTTAACAAGATGAACTCTCTTAGATCCTTTGTAGAGGAGAAGCAGATCCAACAGAGCAAATCCCAAATTCCAGATTACAAAGTGGATCTTTTTAAAGGGAATATACCTTGTGGGAAGTGGTGCATATATCCCTTCTAAATGCCCACCACCTTCCTTGTGCTCACCTGACTGCAAATCCTTGTACACACTCAGTGCTTGCTCTCCCACAGTCTCATCTCCTGGCTACCTTTCCTCCCAGATGCCTGTCCACATCATACTTATTCTGAAGGCATCCCTCCTCCAAACCATTCCCAGCTCTTTCCCTGGAGCATCCCTCTTCCTAGTTTTCCTCCTTCATTCTTGCCCCATTTGACACTTGACCTCTCTCTTCCCAAGTGTCCTTTCCACACAGAGCTGACCCACCTTCCCAGAAACTCTGTTGCTCCTCTTGCCAGGAAGCAATCCTGCCCTCTCTCCTTCGCTGCTGATGTATTCCCACGTATAAATGATGCTTGGCACACTCCTAAAAGGAGCAGATGGAAAAGCCAAAGAGGTGTTGAGAGCATCCCTGATGAGGTGAGGTGCTGAGCAGGTTTGGGTATTCTGGTCACAGCAGCATGCAAAATCACATTATGGCTTTACTATGGTGAGTTTAATACACTGAACCCTTCATTGTGCCAGCTGTCCCTGCCAGGCAACTCTGAAATTCACAGCAACAAGTTTTCAATCTCTTAGCAATTCCCATCTCATGGGAGCAGCCTGTCTGCCCTGAGGAGGTGAAATATGCAACAGCTCCCAAGTCTGCCTAGAGGACAGAGGCTTTCCTCTTCTTTTTCTTTCATAGCAATGACCCCCTGGATTTGCAGAGGCTTCCCAGCACTTCATGGATTCACCCGAAGTTCTGGCTGCTCAGGCCAACAAGCCTGGTTCTGAAGATTTCAAGATAAATGTCACCATGGGGCAAGATAAACATTGGCTTTTCCTTAAAAAGAACACAACCCAGAGCAAAACAAAAAGGTATTTCTGCATGTGATTGCAAAGGATTAAGCAGAGATATTTGGGTCAGGTGCAGGGGAACACAAGAGGACAAACACTTGGGGAGATGTGAGCATAAGGGCACACCTAACAGCAGGAGTAGAGCTGTCTGATGAAAGGAGTGCATGGAAAGTATACAGATTCTCACCATTTTGTCCTAAGCATACTAAAAATTAATAATTTTCTTAAAGCCCCAGCACCTGGAGTCAAGGTAATGGAAAGATAATTTCAATTCTCAGACCAAATATGAAAAGGAATGAGGAAAGCCAGATTCCTTCTCTTCTCCACACAAATATTCCCAAAATATAACTAGGCAACACTGAAATAAAATCTTGGGATTTTTTTTCTTTTTAAGTCCAGTCTTATGTTTGTGGAAATTGATGATAATTTGGTCTAACTTGAGAAAGATGATGGTCAAATGGTAAATGGATATAACAAAGTACTGTAGTAGAAAAAGAATGTGGGCATGTGTGCATGTGTTCATAGAATGTTTTGGTTTGAAACTTGCTGGGTCTATACTGAATACCACTCTCTCTGACATTAATGAAGATATTAAATAATGTGGGTCCCAGGACAGGGAAACCACTCAATACTGGCTGTCTATGACTGGTTGACTATTGGTGGTCCACATCCCCCCCAGTGTGTTGCTTACCATTACCTGGATTCTAACTGCATCAGAGTAAAGGCATCGCTGTAGGGACACCATGAGATGTGAAGCTGTGCATGACTGAGGTTCAGGGTCAGCTGGCATTCCCAGGAACCTGGAAGATGTGCACTTCTGTCCCATAGCACGTGGCTCTGAGCTACCTGCTCCCCTCTGTGCCCTTCTACTGTCTCCCTTGACGTCTCTCTAGTTTTTCTCTGTGCGATGCACACTTTCTTCTGCTGAATGCCCTCTGGAGAGGGGACCAAGCAGCCCATTAGCTCCTGGATATTGAAATCAAAACTCCAGGTGCAACTGGTGAGGAAAGCGGAGGGAAGGAGCAAGGAAAAGGAGAGTTTTACACAACAGAGCCCCTGTGCTCTATGATTATGACTTCAGGCTTGTCAACCCTCCTTTCTTTTCCCTCCCTTCTCTTTCCTCCCCTGTTACTATGCAGTTTATTCTGAGTCTATTATTAGCTCCCACTTTTGGGGTTTTTTTTCCCATACTACCTATATTCACTGCGATGAAAATTCTGAGGATCTTCTCCCACCCAGGCACAAAAAATTCACAGGATCCTTTCCATGCAGAATGTGAAAATGTGCAGAGCTGTCTCTGTCTCTCTCTCCTTCCACTGAGGGCTGGTCCTGGAAGCTCTGCTGGAATTTGGGGTGTTTTTCTCAGTCAGAAGGCAGCAGGCAAATCACTGTTATCTGAGTGTCTTCCTTTCCAGGGAGGGCTGTGTGTCATTTTCATTTAGGTAATAATAGGCTTTTGGCAGCACCTCCACCACAAACCCAAGCTGCAGGTGGGCAGCAGGAGCAGGGGAGTTTGGCTGAGGTTTAACAGTTCACATTTTCCATGGATAATAGGGGGTTTTCCCAGAGCTCTGCCAAGGCAGGCTGAGTCTACCCAGGGAGCAGGAGTGCAGGAGAGGCAGCATCAGGAAAAAGGGGGATTTGTTAAGGAAAGTTTATGGAGAGGGATGAACAAACCCCAGAAGGTGGAAGGTACCATGGGAAAGAGAAGCCAGATGCAGAGGTGAGGTGAAAGGATTAGAGCAGAGAGAAGATAAATGAAGATAATGGAGGATTCTGGAAAGCAGCATAAATTTGGCCAAATTTGAGAATGGTCAAAATTTCTGATGATGACAGAAATACCCCTAAGTAGTATTTCTTTAGGGAACAAAATGCTACCTTTCTGCACACTTTATGCCATTTTGGGGGAAGGGTCAATTACAAGCTCCAAGAAATTCCTGACTGTTATGTGAGTTTTCACAAAATTGCAGGGGTTTCTATTTCTTTCCCTTTTATTTTCTCTTCCATGTTGCAATAGAAGATAAATGAGAGAGCACTCACACACAAAAAAAAAAAAAACAACAAACAAAAAAAAAGCAAACAACCAAATCCAACAAAACCAGAAGCAAATTCCCAGGCTCAAACTCAGCCATGTGTTATTTGTTAATATAGTCAGACTATTTCAAGGTGTCTCCCCAGCAAGTCAATTTTAAAACCTCAGTTCTTCCATCTTTCAAAAAAAGGATTGAATACAGTTTTCCATGTTCACATTGCACATGTGCCTCTCATGTGCTGCGGATGGTTATACCATTGTCAACTTTTGCCCCACTGGGAGGTCTGTGACCCCCAAAGGAGGCTCTGATTTACCTGTGAAAGTGATCCCAATCAGATGGGGCTTCACCATCACTCAGAAGCTTGCTGACTAGCAATAAATATTCATAGAACTGATTAGATGTTAATTGCACAAATCATCACCTCTTCAGCCAACTCCAGGAACCTTGCTGCCACCCACCACAGTTAAAGAGGCAGCAGAAAATGTCTCTTCTGTAGGTCCCTTAAGGTCATTCTGGTAGCTCAGATAGAGGTTAAATGACTCACCTTGCCACATCCCTTAACCCAGCCACAGCAGTGCTTCCCCAGTTCTGCCCAGGTGAAGATGCTCCTGCTAGTTTAGCCCCCAGGGGTCAGGAGCTCAGAGACATCTCTGCAGTCTGTCCTGCCCCCCCCTCTCCCCACACACTGCTTGCTGTCCAACCCCACAAGGATTGCCCTTCTCTGCTCCTCTGTTATCTCTGTTCTTCCCATCCAGACACTTTTGCCAGGTCCCTTCAGCAAGGTGCAGGAGCAGAGCATGCTGTGCTGCCAGGACATATGGTCCTCTCCCTGCACAGGCTGTGCCTTCGAGGGCCCATATGCGATGGCCACCTTGCACCATCTCCACTGTCTCCCTGAAGTGTTGGGCTGGCATGTCTAGTGACGTGACTCCCTGTCCCCACGGAAGAGAGCAGCGGTCAGGCATGAGGTGTCCCTGGGTGCTGTGGCACAGCGCCTGTGGCAGGAGTTGCAGGCTGCTCAAAAGGTGTTTGTACCTTCTTGCATCTCCCTGACATTTGTGCTGCCCCTGCTCTGGAGCTGAGGTGGAAGCTCTGTTCTTGTCAGTGCCAGCCCTTCCTCACTGATGACCCAGAGGGATCCAGACTCCTCCACCCTCCCTGACTCATTCCTCGCATCCCTGTGCCCCACCATACATGATCCCCTTGAACTTGGCTCGCTAGCACCAGCCTCCAGCAGCCAACTGCTGTCTGTAGTGAGGCTCACACACATGGGAATGTGATAACCTGGGACAGGCAGCATTCATCTTCATTGCAGAGAGGCACCAGGATTGGAAATGGCATGGCAAGATGAGAGTGCTGCATGCCCCTGTCGCAGGCACTTAGAGCAGAGATGCTGCAGATGCGACAGAAGTGACACTCCTAGAAATCCTGGTCAGGTATCAACCCCTGTCTGCCTGGGCTTCCTCCAGCCCCCCAGCTGGGCCCTCTGCTAGGCTGGAGGCAGAACTGATCCAGAGCAAGGTGCAGCAGAGAGGCCATGGTGCCTTTGAGAGCCATCCTGCTCTCTACCTTTGTGCTCTGGTCTTTCTGTGTGAGATGAATACTCAAGAAAAAATTTTAAATTGGAAGAAGTACTTCAGTGGGTTCCCCGTCCTCAGGTATGGAGTTTCTTTCCAAACACCAAACATAAGTGGTGGGAGACAGGAGGAACTGCTCCTGTTGGGCTCACAAATCTGACTGCACCATTCCAAGCAACTCTAATACAGTGGGGCTGTCCTTCCTTCCATACAAATGGCTGATCTCAGAGGGAAAATGGTACAAACTGATGAAACTGTTGTCCCCTCTTGGTGTCAATCCCTGCACTGCTGTGGAGGGGTGAGGTACAAATGTTCACATAGAGGGAGTTAAAAGGCTGGCAGTCCTGGTAATATAACTCAGTTTAGCTGACACAAAACAGCTCTTTGATTTTCCTTGTTGTGCTGAAGGCTGTGTGACACACAGCTGAGCAGTTTTAGGCCTGACAGGAATAGTGTGTCTAATGGGTGCTCTCACCTTGCCACTGAACACCATCCTGGACAACTTGGAAGCAGAGTCTTGCCTGCATTTGCTCCTGAGGCCCCATCACCAAGAGCATTCAGCCCCTGGCAAAGGACAGGTTCAGCTGATGTCCTTTGATCGCTCTCAATTTGTAATTCAGTCCAGTGTGCCTCCATTTGTACGCTGTCCTACCCCTCCACCTCACAGAGATTTTCTCTACCTAAGCTGCAGTGCATGAGGCTGCTGGCTCTCCTCACAGCTGCTCCATCTCTGTCAATGCAAACAATTTCCAGAATGCCTTTTTTAAGATGTATTTGCCTTCCAAAAAGGTGCTGATAAACAGGGGATAGAAGGAAAAGGAGAGGAGAGGAGGCAGGATGCAGCAACGTGGTCTATTCCACACATGTGCAGTATTCTCCTCCCAGCCCTTTTATGAAAATAGATGGACATTTATTATGAAAAAGAATGGCTGGGTGTGTGCAGGAATCCTGAGGCAGGCAGGGAATAAGTGTCAGGCTTCTGCATGTATGTCCATGTGAGCCACACATGGTGCCTATGAGAAAGAGAAATACCTCTACCATCCAGATAGCAATCTGCCAGATTGAGCACCTGAGGGGCTGTGTGTGTGTGTCTGTGTGTCTGCGTGTCTGTACCTGCGTGAGTGTGAGCTGCTGCAGCTGCCCTCAGCACAGAGAATGTGTGATGTTGGTCAGTAACACGTTCCCTGATGATGCCATTCGAGTTGCACAAGAGGTTCCTCTCATGAATTTCTAAGAGCTCCAAGAGAGTCTGTCAAAGCACGCAGACGTGAGTGGGTGGTCAGTTTTAGAGACCTGTCCTGAGACACCCAGCCCAATACCAAACACACAGGTACTCAGCAGGCACGAGGTCAGGACACCACTCAGAAAGTGCACGTGTTGCATTGAGGGTGGGTAACACCACGTACCACTGTGCTCATGGCACTGAGGACACTGGGGCATCACATAGCAAGGAGTTTAAAAGTACATTTTCTCTGCTAGAACCAAAGAAAGGCAATGGAAACTCAAATTTACTGTCTGCCTCCCTGCCTCAGTTCCTAGCAGAGATGAAACATGGTTCTACCCTTCCTGACTCTTGTGGTTAGTTTGATGGATGGAAGTTACACAATTGCCTGTCTCTGTGCATTGTTTTGCCGCTCTCAAGTTGTACTTCCCATCCTGTCCCTGCTGGGAGTAATTTTTCTCTGCAGTGTGTGGGTATCTAGGGGAAGAAAGGAAGAGAAAGAACATATGCAGCCTGAAGAGAATTAGAAGGGTTGGGGATGAGGAGGAATGGGGAAGAACTTGGATAGACCCTGCTGTCATAGGAATGATCCAGGTAAACTGTAGGGAGGGCTTAACCTGGATTCCCTCACCCAACACCAGATTATGAGTGGAATAGACTCCAGATTGTATTTTGATGGCTTCTGTCACACAGAGTATAAGCCTGAGAAGCACTAGAACAGACATCTCTCACCAACTAAATGCACATTTGTATTTCCCTTTCATAGATGAGAGATGTTGCCAAGATAAGGGGCCCTATTCAGACTTCCCTTCCACCTCTGGACATGAGCCTGCCTCTCTGAACTGAAGCCAAAGCAGGAGTGAATGTGTGTGTGCAAGCATGTGTGCTCCAGAGCACTGGGCAGCAAACTCACTCTATATCACGTCAGTAAAAAAGAGATGCAGCGCGGGAGACATTTGCAGGCATGAGCAGAAGAAAACCTTCACGTTCCTTCTCCAGGGTGAGCGCGTGCTTCAACTCTGAGATATGCTCCCTGCCTCTTGAAATTAATTCAACATTCCTGTGGCTTGGGCAAAAAGAGCTGGAATGAATAACTGGGCTGTGCTGGCCTTGCTGCAGATTGCCTGGTAGATACAGCCCTCTGCAGGAAGGAAAAGGCCAAGAGACTGCAGCAGTGCTCAGGCTGCTCTGCTGGGCACAGGAACATGATACTCTTATCTCACATCCTCTGACTTTATCAAGAACATGATCACATTACCATGAGTTTTGGGCTTATTTTAACCCTTTTATTTCTCTCTTTACACAAGAGACAAAAACCCCCAGACTATAGATGACACCATTGTATGAAGGTGGGAATGAATGCTTCTGTGTTTGTGTATGCTGGTGGGGATATGTATGTACCTCCATTTTTTCATGCCATCTGACTGCAAAGCTTTCAGAAACAAAACCCAGGCTTCTGAGCTACTCAAGGTACCAAATTTTGTTCGGAAGCCATCAGCCAGAAGCAGAGCTAGTGTTTGGGTTTCTTCCATAAGGAAATCTGTGGTGGTCCATGAGTCTCAAAAAAGAGAGACAAAACACCCAGAGCTGCTTTCCTGGTCCCACAGCATCGCTATGCTCGGTTAGCCTTTATGCTGAATAGGGATCCAATATCTTTAACTTTTTAGAATTATGACTCGGTTACAGAGCAGGGAGTTGCCAGGATCAGAGCCTTCACTACAGGCTTTAGGAAGGGTGAGAGAGGAATTTCTTCTGAACTGAGGGCTTCTTATCTTACCTTGACCTCTGGTTTCACAGTGAGTTTCTCAGTATTGGTGGCCTACACCCCACAACCACTACGCATCTGTTCATGGAAGAGAAACCACTGGGGCCTTTCTGCTCTGCAGGTGACTGGACCTTGCTCAGCTGCTCCAAGAGAATCTACATGGTCCCTCCCAGTAAAATACCCTGGCCTGGTGTGACAACAGGAAGGCTGGACACACTGTGCAGAGACTCCTGTCTCCTCTCAGATCCTGTCCCACATGTCTAGGGCTGCATGGGAGAACCCAAAGGCCAGCTGCTATTGAGCCTTTATGTTCAGACATGGGCAACCCCGTGCTCACAGTTTGGGGTTGCCACAGCAACCCCAACTGAGGACTGCTCTCAGCAGCCCTCAGTGGATTGCACCCTGCGCTTCTGCCTTCGGTTTGGAAGGGGAAGAAGCAAAGAGGGAAAGCTGTCCTGTCAGTCATCTGCCTGCCAAGTGGGAGGCAGAGGGAACCAAAGCTCCCAAATTTCTTCACTGGAAGAGCCCAGTGTGCAAGGGAAGCTGTTCAATAACCTACACCCTTCTGATGCCGGTGACCAGGTCATGGTTCAGTTTTTGCTGGCAATCTTTTTCTTACGGGCAGAGACCAGATCATAGAAAGGATCCTGTGTGATGCTGGTCCTGGAAATTAGAGGAAATGGGAGTAAAAGTGAGAGATTTAATAATGGAGAGCAGCACAGACAACCTGACTGAACTTGCACAGGGACACCACTTATCAAACTGTCGGACTGGAGATCTGCAGACTCACAGCAGAGGATTTAGCTGTGGCTGAAGGTTCTCCAGAAGGGACCTTGTAACTCTTTGAAGAAAAGGGGTAGCATAGTTGTTAGACTGCAAACATTTCTTTCCACCCCCGCCCCCTCTTCAAGGTCTGATAAAAGACATCCAAATAAACTTTGTGACCATTTGGGGCTGAAAAAAAGGAAACTCGATCCCCAAATTCTCCTCACCGTATTGCCTCAATCCACTCATCACGCTCTGCTGGAGTGGCTGCTGAGATCTTGTAGGACTGATGCTTGCCTTCCACCACCTTCCCATCCCCATCTGTTTTACAGGCTTTGATCTTCTGCCCTTTGCAGTTGGGATTGAAGAGTTCAAAGCAGTTCTGTCAGAAAGGAAACAAAATGGAGCAGTAGGATAAGACAGGGAGGACGAGTGACAGGCTCAGAGATCTTCCAACAGGGATGAACCTGTGAAATGCAACAGACCCTATATTTCCCCACCCCAAAATTTTCCTGTGAGTTAGATGACCTTCCTTCTTAGGTAAATACACCCCTCCTGTGAAGGCCTGGACACTACAACAGGCTTTATAGAGAGATGGAGCAGCAATATTTTTCAAAACACAGCTTCTAGGATCTGTCATTCCGCTTCACTCATGAAAATCCCTCCCCCTTTTAAGAAGATGCAACATCCTTTTTTCTGCCTGCCATCACACAGATAGAAGGCACTTCTCCTGAAGCCATGACACATCGAAGAGTGGGTATGCAGAAAAGACACACAGAAGAAATTTGTCACTTCCTGGGCAAGTTCCCTAGCACCAACAGTTCTGTTTGCTCTACATGTGCTGTAACTCATTATGGAGAGAAACTAAACTCACATCTCCTGCTGCAAAATAAGTAGGAAGTCAGCTGTGTGCATTCATCTCTGCCCCCTACACACACATACACATGTGAAAACATACAATAGAGTCAGCCAAAGGACAGATCTCTACTCACACCAAAAACATAAACTAAAAACACAGCTGTGTTTAGATGGGGGCACAAGGCAGCTTGCAATGGCACCTTCCCTTTGAGAAGCAAGTACAGTAGGAGCAATTTGTGCAGAATAGGAGTAATTTGTGTGTATCTTCTCTTCCCTCCAGCCATCTGAAAGCCTGTGTTGGCAGAGTGCCAACCAGGGGACACTTACTGGCTTTTTGGGATCATCCACCTTCCGGACTGATAGATTCTCCAAGGGGATGATGCCCAGAGGCTCTTTGTCCTGGAGTCAAGGAAACATAAATTAACACCCAAAGCGCTCCCCAAATCTATGCCACTGTTTAGAGCCTCTCTGATTTCCCCTGTCTGGGCCTTTGTGGAGGTAACAAGGGCAGAGTAATGCCTCGGGAGACCCCTTCCATTGACACGATGGGGAGATTTAGTCAAGAGGAGACCACAGCTGCAGCGTGCAGTCTCTATCCTCCTGAAACAACACAGGAGGGGAGGTTTGAGATCAGTCTGGGAGCACAGGCTAAAAGGGGGACACTTGCCCCCTACCCTCTGCTCCTCCCTGGCCCCTCAGAGGCTCACGACCACCCAGGACAGTTTCCCAACCAAGTGTTAAGCCTTTACCGTGGTATATTCAAAGTAATACAGGCAGTTATCAGTCAGAATGAACCAACGGCGTTTCCAGGTTTTCACACGTCCTCCTAAAGGCAGTGAGGTTCAGAAGCCATTAGTCATACATTTTTCTGTCCTTCCCCCAGACATGCACACCCAGTCACACCCTCCCAGCTCTCTGTGTAGGTGAGCCCCAAGGAGACACCACGGTATCACACTGACACGATGCCGTGTGATAGACACTCACACACTGAGCCAGTTTTGCTCCGATGGGTCTGGGAATGGGGAGGGATTTTTTTGAGCCCCTTTTTGAGCAGACAGAGCCTGCAGAAGCCGGGATAAGGGAGCAGGCAGCTGGTTTCAACAGCAGGTGTCAGCCTCAGCCCACCGCAGCAGACAGGAGGAAAGGACAACAGAGATGATGGTAGGTTCCCGGGGGAGATTTGTGGTGGGGGGCACACGAACGAGGAGGTCAGAGGAGCTAGGGGAATCCTCCCCCTTACCTAGTTTCAGCAGCCAGCCTTCACGGTTAGGGTTGAAGAAAGTGTGGGTGAGGTCATTGCCATCATCCTCCGGTATGGAGAACGGCTCGTTCTTTATGCTCTCAAACAGATTCTGCCCCAGAGCATTGGTGGGGAAGGAGAGAGAGACAGAGGGAAAGAATGATTTCTGACAAAGCTTGTACACAGCTATCCCAGGTCCGTCTGGTCCATCGCTCTGCTTTAACAAGGGAAGCTGGGTGAAGGGCAGGAGAGCACACAATGAGCCCTGGGGGTAAAACAGTCTGCTCCTCACAGGGTCTCCTGGGGGGTCACCAGCTCTTTTCTGAATCTTGTGTCATAAAAAGACTCTCAGTATGGAAAATTACAGCCATAAAATGGTGCTCCCACAGCAAGACAGGCTGCGCTGACCAAACCCAGCATGTCACAAGTGCTGCTCTGGGTAATATTAAGGCACTGGCATGGGACCCAGCCCTGCAGAAATGCAGCCCCATTTAGAAGCTGGGTTGGTGGTGCCAAACGCTGCCGGGAAGTGGAATGTGGAGTCCAGCACACAGAGCTACACGGCCACAAGGAGGCACATGTTGCAGAGCCAAAGCTTTGGCACTGAGAGGCACAAAGAGTGACATTCGTAACAGCAGTGACAGAAAGGCAGGTTACTGGCTTTCAAAGGATACCGAAATGTTGTTCGCATCATTGTATTTTCCATCATTTATTACACAAATCCCAAGCCAAGGGAGGGGAAAAAAAGAGACTACAGGTTCCCGCAGCTTTCCTCAAATTGCCTGAAAGAAATGACACTCTGGAGAAAGATCTAAAACCTCTACCCTGAGGGGATGCTGCTCAGCAAACCCCAGGTGTGGGATGCAGGCAGTCCCTTTGACATGAGACAGAAGTTATTCTGCCCAGGCTGCTTGGGTGAAGGCAGACACATACAGACAGGCTGCCCACCTTCACCTTACCTCACAGGGCAGGTCCCATGCCTGCTGAGCCTTTGAAAAAATGCCAGCGGCAGCTTTGCTAATGCATGCATCCCCTCTCTCTGCACCCTTGCTTCTCAGTGGACCCAAGGGAATGAGAAAATGGGAATTCTTCTTACCTTTAAAAGCTCTTCTGGCAGGTCCCCTCCATTGTCGATGCCTCTGTTGATGGATACAAACCTTTCAAAGTGGGGTTTGTCTTTCACATTGGGGTTGTGCAGGCTGGTGTTAAGCATGATGATTGAGAAGGAGAGTACATAACAGGTATCTAACAATGAGAAAGAAAATCAGGATGGGTGGCACTTGTCTTAAGAGGGCAGAACAATCCACACCACAGGTGGCTTGGTTTCTAGTCACTGAAGAAGACAGTCATCCTCTCATTTGTAGGAGAAGAAGAGAAATGTTCCCTCTGCTAGGAGAAAGAGGGATGCAGTTGATTTCCCATGACAGAGGTGATTCCATGCCCTCAGAATAATGGGGCAAGTTGGGCAGATGCAGTCTAATAATGGCTCTGCCAGCAGGAAAGTTCCTGCAGACCTGCATCTGTCAGTGCTATCTATCCCTGCTGTGATGAGGTACTACCTCCTGTGAGGCTGGGAGCCCTTCTGCTGCCCATCAGGAGGGCCTCGAGCACAGCAGCAAAAGGAACTGAAGATGCTCAGTCTATTGAAAAGCTCGAGGAACTGGGCTGCCTCCTTTAGCTTAAGGGGAAACACACTTCCAAGTGATGCTGCCTGTTTTTTGTGAGCGGAAAAGGAAGGCTCCTCTCCCTAGCACACAGCTCAGCTCAGCTTTACAGCTTCTCCCCATAAGTACCTGTGGACTGGAACACTCCTGGGTTACACTTGCAGTACCAGTTGGCAAAAGCCTCCATCATCCGGTCAATCTTTTGCGCCTCCCCAGGCAGCCGGAAGCTCCAGAGGAACTGTCTGTCAGGAGCAGAGTGACACAGCATCAGATTGGGTCCAAGGGACATGGATGCTTCCCTTCAACCCAAGCAACACCATGAAGATAAGAGAAGGCATCCCATCACACTGGGGAGACAACACAAGGCGTGGAGGAGGAGCTCTGCTCCTCTCTAGAAATTGCCTGGGTACATCAGCCTCAAACACCCTAAATGCAGGAATTAGAACTAAGCCTCCCAGAAATCATGGCTCTGCTTCCCTAGTGAGAGCCCTGCAAGGCAGCAGGGACCTCAGGAGAAAAGAGTCCTGCCAGGAGTCAGACTGTAATAAAACAAGGTGCCCTAAGACAGAGTCAGTTATTGACGTAATGGGCACTGAGGACAGACGTTTCCTGCTGCCAAAAATAACTTTTTCCATTTCCCCAGACACTGAAACCACAGCGACCCACTTTTCTGCACGTGGGCAATCCAATCAAGGGGCCGTAAAAGTGTTTCCCATCCCCCTGAGAAATTGTTGACACCTCATAGAGTAACAGCTACACAGCAGCAGGGCCTTGGGAAGCTCCCATTTCAGCCCAAGAGGGCTTCCTGACCTTCCTGGGTTGTAAGACCCAGTGGCTGAGCAGGTTGCAGCATTGTCCCCCCCACCCAGCACATTCACTCACCTCAGCGCCTGCACCAGGTTGAGGTTGGCAAACTGGTGACATGCCACAAAGGCCTGGAGGATCTGAATGTTTGTGGGGTCCCTGCGAGGGAAAAGGTCAGGAGAGCTTTGAGCCTGCTCAGTCTGGATGTCCCTTCATGTAACAGCACCTGGCTCCATCCCAGTCTCACTTCCCCCTCTGGCCAAGAAGAAGCCGAGGTGCACACTCCAGCCTGGGATGACTGATGCCACTACAGGCAGGAGAAAAGGTAGCCCATACACAACCAGCCTTAGTCACACTCCAAAGATCCTCCCAGGGGTGTCCTGCCCACCCAGCCCACTGTGGTCCGAGATATGTTCAGTCTTGGCACCTGGATGAGGTCTGCCACAAGTCATCCAAAATGGTATTGCAGAGGGGCCGGGCAGGACAAGGCTCCAAGGAGTCTCGTCATCCTGGGTTGCTCACCTCCCACCCAGGTAGTCCCCAATGGCTGTCTTGTTCAGGCCTTCACCCTTGTGGAGGAACCTGGCGATCTCCTGCAGGTCTGAGGACAATACCTGGTGCTCGATCAGGTACTGGATCCCCTGGGGAGGAGAAGCAAGACAGGGAAGTAAAACAGCACCGTGGTCTAATGAGAAAGTAGGATCCCAACACTCTGATATCAGCCTTCCTTAGCTCTGATGGACTTGCTCCTCTGTTACTCCCCAGTCCCTTCATGGGAGACCACAGCCATGTTCTCATCTTTATTCAATCCCTCTTCATCTACTATGAGTTGTCAGTTCCACTTTCATTTCATCCCTAGATCTGGCTAAATATTTCACTGGCATGAAAATTCAAGCAAACAAAATAGGGGAAAGTATATTTAAAGTAAAAAAAACGAAAAGTCAAAATAATAAATTTTAATATTTTCAACCAAAATGTCTTAGTGTTCTGCTCCTAAATGTCTTATTTTTTCCTAAATTAACTTAACTTACAAAAAATTGTTTGTTTAAAAGAAGGCATAATAAAAAAACATATTCAGACAAAAATATGGGCTTGACACAACTTGAAACATTTTTTTTCCTAGATTTTTCTTCTTTGCCACAGAATGGAGAAGTCTGCAATCTTTTCAGTTCCATCCCTCCTAGACATTAAGGATGGAATATGCTTTTTAAGGAATATAGAAGTTGAGTTGGGTTGTGCAAAGAGTCAACATCCTATTTTATAGAGAATTTCACGATTTTTAAAGCCAGAGTAAAAGCTGAGGCTTTTTTCAAAAGATTCTTGACAATATCTAACAATGCTGCAGTTCTCCAGACCACATTGCAATTCTCCTTGCAATATACAATAAAGGAATGAAAATTGTTTTAGATCCATCAAAGTGTTCTGCTTCAATAGAATCATTTCACTTTCTCTTGCAATATATATGAAACTATTTTTAAATGCCCCACAGAAAAAGCAGTTTTAAAAGAAGAAATCAAAATTTTTGTGAGATTTTTTCCCCTCTATTTTTTTCTTTTTCCCCAGTTGGATTTTCAGTAATATCAATTTAATTTTGAAAATCATTGCAGTGATGATGGGGCCCATTTTCCACAAGAAAATGTTTCTCCCCAAAGGTTTTTATCAGCCACATTCCTAATGCTTACCTTCTCTAGCCCCAGGAACTTCCCATGGGATCTTGGAGATAGGAACTCATTTATAAGTATCAGCATTGCATGGATGGAGTATAACCTTAGAAAGGAGGGGCAAAGAAATTTCCTTGCATTGCAGCACCTCCCACTCTATGGCATGTAGCAGGAAGGAGGCAATAATCAGAGATCTGCATTATACAGGTACATGGTATATAACATTTTGACCAGTCTGATTGGCACTGAACTCATAAAACTAAACTGGTTTGGGGTTAGAATTAGTTTGGGTATTCCTGCACAGCACAGCAGAGAGAAATGCCTCAGGGGCTTCAAACCAAGGTCAGACAGAAAGGCAAAATAAAACCAAGTCTCACACAGGCTGTAAGTACTGATATCGCTGCTCTGAGGCAGCTCCCACTGCCACAGGGATGTCCAGGGGACTGGAGTGTGGACACTGGGGAAGGCATCTTGTCACTCTCAGCAGGGCACAGAGGAGGCATGAAAAGCTGTCATGCAGAGAGCAGCAGCCACCCTGGATGCTGGCTGTGGTGGTGACCTGATGATTAGACATTGTTTGATCACATCTTGTGGTTTTCCTTGAAGAGCTCCACCAATGAGGAGGAAGGAAGAGGGAACTGTCTTTCTCACATCTTGTCTGCTTAATCATGATGGTTTTAGAGCTTTCTGCAGAGGGCTGAAGGCTATGGAGTCTTGACACCGCTGGTCAGAGCCCCAGGAAGTGGAAAATCTACATTTACTCCACAATTCAACCAAAACTCTTTCCAAAAGGACAGAGGCATTCTGTCCTCTTCTATTCTTAATGAGCCGAGGAACCTGACACATTCTCAAAACCTCTCACCTTCTTAGTTCATCCTCCTCTATCCCATTATAGTAAGCTCCTAGCCTCTCACAGTCAAGAAGGGCTGTGCTGAAGGAAATTTGGCTCTCGTGGCATGCTGACAGTGTTAAACCATCCTCCCTTTACTTCTCTTAGGTTTGGGTTGAACTGTGTGGCGTGGCCTCTAAGCCCATGATGGTGGGGGGAGGTAACACAGCTTGATCACATCAGAAGAGCTCAGTCAGGGGCAGGGTGGAGGCTGCTCCCAACAGGGGCCTTAGTGAGGTAGGAACCCATCCCCACAGTCCCCTGCCATATTCCTTTGACATCAGTGGCTGCAACTGGAACAGCAGCCAGCAGAGGCTCTTCCTCCCAGCTTTATCCTCATAGGTGAAATGAATAAATCCTACCTTTTCAGGGTCCATGTTGAATTTCTTCCGACCCTTGGACAGAATTTTATCCCTCTGTGACAGCTTGCTGAAAACACAAAAAAAGAAGAAAAAGTCAAACTTGGAATAAAGGACCATGTCATTTCACTCACAAGGTGAGATCTGTCAAGGACAGGTGTCTGACTATCCAGGAATAATGAGAAATCTGAAAGGACAGAAGGGCCTCATTTCCCTGTCCATGTGGTGAACCAAATCCCATCAGGGTTTTTGTCTTCTCAACTTAGAAGAGAGACTGTATGTAAACAAAGGAATACTCATTCCACTTGCCTGGTCTGCTCTCCAGGATTACTGTCTGCCTCTTGCTTCTCCTCTTGGAACCGCTCAATCTCTGCAACCACCTCAGCAATCTCCTCCTTCAGCTTCTGCCAAAGAAATGTCAGGGAGATGAAGGGAATGGAGGGAAAAACAGCAGATGCACTGTAAGGAAGAGTAAGAGCATGTCTTACTCCTTCCCTCATTCATAGGAAAAGGACAGGTAAGGTGGTCATGACCAGCCAAGAACGCCTATGAATTGGGCACTGCTCTGGAACAACCCTGCTGGATTCCAGATGAAACCAACTGGAAAGAGAGACAGAGGGATGTTCTCAGGCCTGCTGTCAGTCAAGACTGGAAAAATCGAGCTTAATCAGTGTGGCAAGCACCAGAGAACTCACCCCACTATTGATTTCAGTTCCTCAAACAATGTCAGATGCAAGAATCCTTCCATTGTGCCCATTCCCTTTGAGCTTTTATTTTGCATAGCCCTGCTATACACCCAGGAAATGAGAAGTGGAACTGGTAACTGTGAGATCAGTATGAACCCAAAGTGGCTGTATTGTGAAACACAGAGTTTTTAATGTACCTGTCATTTAAATACCATTGAGCAGAAAACTCTCTTCAGGTGGAGAAAAAAGAGAGGAGGAGTGAAGGCAAAGTAATTACTGCCAGATTCTAAAAAATCAATTGTGGAATTCACTTTCTTTTAGGCCCATGACAGACCACAGCTGCCTTGGCTGGATATTCTGTGTTACCATGGAAATGAAGGGGTCTATATCTCCTTGCTTCCATCCTGCAGTTATGTTCCACCTCAAAGACAAAGTGCATCACGTCTCTCTTCCAGGAATCACCCAAATTCTTCCTCATGCCAACCAGAACAGGCAGGGGAAGAAGGGTTATTTTATGACATATCCTTTCTCATCAAGGAATGAGGATGTGGATGGAGCACATAATCAAACAGAGAAATGGAATTTCTGCAATATCCAGTATTTAAAAGAGCTGCTAAGTTTCAGTTTTGCTCTGGCCACCTTCTGTTGTGCTTCATTGGTCCCCAGAGTTGTGAGTGTTCCTTATGTAGTTCTAGGTGTTTTACAAATGTAACATAGCCATGATCTCAGCTCATGACTTTCAAATGATAACCAATTTTGTTATTTTATTCACTGCTGTCTTTTGGCAGTGTTACTGGCAAGCCAGAGCCGATCCTCTTTTCTCCTCCCTCCCCCTTTCCCCAGACATATCCCCAAGTCTTTGTGATTAAGGGTACTGATGGATACATTCCAAAAAAAAATCCTCTGGGGGAAATGTCTCTTGTTCTATGGCACTCTTCTCACATAAACTCACTCTGCTCCACTGGACATTTGGGTTTTAAAGCATAGGTTTGTGCAGTCTAGCAACCTCTCTCTGTCCATAGTGGGCAAAAACATGTAGTATTCCTGCTCAAGTATCCTGCTCTTACAGTGCCCATTGCCCACTCTGAAAACCGAAGAGAGACAAACCACACACAGGCAAATCCCAGGCACATACATTCATAATCTGTTCTGCAGGGGTGATAAGAGACCATTCTGGTTTCCAGCAGAGAGAGGAAGTCTGGAAGCCTAAGAAGTAATATGTAGTTTGGCTTAATCCTTCACTCTGTGCCAGGAAATATTGCAGCTATTCCCTAGGCATCTGGACAAAACAGTCCAAGTCCAGTGATTCAGTGCTATAAGCTCTCTCAAATGGGAAACCACATTTCATGGTGGAGGCAGAGCAGAATAGAAAGGACACAGCACCATGCAGGAGTGTGATGCAGTCTTAGTGACTGATTTTGAATCTGCTACTTTCAGACATTTTAGGGCCCACAGGAGAAATGGTTGAGCCTGCTAAAAGGAAAGAAGAAAAGCAAGTTCAGCCACAGAAACTTGGGTGGAAGGTCCTGCCATGAGACCTCTTTGATGAGACAAGATCCTTCATGAAGCACTTGTTAGAGTCCAAAGTAAACAAAAGTTTGATAAACACAGGGGATGGTGCAGTTAAGTAGGACTGATATGCCATTAGCAGGTAATCAGTAATTAAAAAGAATCATAAATGTTGAGCCAGATGCCTGCCAGTACAACTTAGTGAAGACATTTCTTTAATCCTATATATGCAATCCCAGCTCATCAGTGCTCATAATCTGACCAGCCTATTTCAAATTTCCCATTAGGGCAGCTGATGATTCCTGAAGCAGAGAGTACTACAGGCTGGATGTACCCTGGTGGCAAACAGGCCAGGGCAGCCTGAAGTTTAAAACTGAAGTTGGATGGTGACAGAGAAAATGTCTCCGGTCTCCTGTGCAGGAGCACTTCTGCATGGTCTGGACTGTAATGCAAAGATGTTCCTTGGCAAAGACAGATTTGGGAAGGCTAGGCAGGTACAAGGGTCAGTATGGTCCTTACCTGAATGTCATCCAAAAGCTCCTGTTTGTGCTTCCTGATTGTCTCTAGTTCAGCCTCTTCAGCCCCACTCAAGCCAGTTGATTCTGAAAGAACAAAGATTCCTGTGAAAACTCTGCTGGGGCAAACGTATCAAGGAAAAATCTTCCCCAGCCTCTCAGGATTACCTTCTCCTAGGGTCATGCCACAGCTTTCTGTGTTTCAGCATATGTGTTCCCTGCTGTTGCAACCACTGCACCTCACCTATACCTTGCAAATGGCTCTCAGTCCAGAGTGTGCAGCACAGACCATATCCTCCCTCCTTGCAGCCAGAAGCTCTGCACAGCCCTCCCAGCTGACCCTGCAGTCACCCACTGCCTATTCAGCCAATTCTGCTCACCCTGAGCATGGTGAAGAGGTCTCACTAAATGCTCTCTGCTGGTTGTTACATCTGTCATCTTTAAGTACCGAAAATCTGTGACCTAAATCTACATCCAAACCTCCCAAGAAAACCACAGGCTTCATGAGTTATCTGTCATAGCTAGAGTCAGAAATGGCTTAAGAGAGAAAATCAAGGTTTTTCAAGTAGGAGGGCAGGATCTGGGGGATGAACGCCTTGCTGAAGAAGGAATGTCTTCAGGCAGCTGTTGTTCTGTGAACAGCAGAAAATGCAGAAATATGAGTAGGCTTCCTTGTAATATGCAGGAACTTAAATAGCAGCGAAACCAAGAAAACCACAATGTGAATTATAAAAGACCTAAAAAAAATTGGGGTGACAGTGCTGCTGATAAATATAATCCAGGTGCAGCATAGCCTCTTCAGCAAGAAGAATGAGAAGGCTGCAGCCCTAGAGAGGAAACAAAGCAGAAGGTGAGGTCCCAGGGAAAAAGCAGAGTTTGCAGAGGGCTAAGAGCACTGGAAGTCACTGGTGAACGTGCAGACAGGGTCCTTGCTGCACCTAAACACTGCAAGCTAAAGCTTCCCCAGGAAGCCAGGTCAAATCACTGGATGCCCTGCTCCACTGTTCCATAAGACAAAACTCCCTGGGCCTCCTGTCTTCCCAGAAAAAGGGGAAGTAGCACCAGTTGCATTGGAAATTCTCTTAGTGTGGATCTCACATGCAAAACAACTGCTATAAATATGAGTGGAAGAAAAAAAGGGAAGGAAGCAGCCATGACAGACAGAAGGAAAAGCAACAAGTGCACTCAGTATGCTTCTTTCCTATCATGGCCACAACAGTTCAGAAAAACCTGCCTTCCCCAATCCTAATCTTTCCCCTATCCTCCTGGCTGGTTGGGTTTCCATGTGCTAAGTATGTTCTGTTACTTTCCTCAGACTGCAGCATCTCTCCTGCCACTGTTCCTGATGGTTTCAAGCATTGCATTCCCTGGGAAGAGGCTGCTGAATCGGTGGGAGTTAAATTCTGGACAAGGAGCCAGCATGAAGCCAGGCTGGGAAGGACCCATGTGCCCTCCCAGCCCTGCAAGCAGCCCTTGTGAAGAGCAACAAGAAGCTTGACTGATGAAACCAGTCAAGAGGGAAAGAAAAAAGCATCCACAAGCTTGCAACAGCCAAATCTGTAGGTGAGGGGAAAACCAAAGCAGGCAGGAAGGCAGGCTAGCAAAAAAAAAACCGAAAAAAAAACAAAAAAACAACCCAAAACAAAAAGACAACAACCAAGACTAAGCATATTAAAAGAAACCGCAAAGAAAACCAAGCAAAGATATGCAGTGGCTCTGGTGCTTGGTAGGTGGGTTGCTGACTTTCCTTTGAATGTCAGCTCTGTGCCTCTGAGCAGTGCCCAAGCCCTTCAGCTTAATGTATGCATCCTGCAGTTTTGGTGTCTGCAGGAGACCAGGCTGGCCTCTCAGTCTCTCCAGCTGTATCTCTCTCTCTCTCCCCCCTGTCAGGCTTGTAAATGTGGAATCACTGGGGTGATTCCTTGACAAATTACAATGAAGACCTTTTGCCCTGTATTTCTTTCCACAAAAGCACTGTAGGAAGACAACCCTGAGGAATCTTGCCTTCCCCCGCCCCATCAGCAAACTCTGTGGCTGGTTGCTTTACTTCAGTTGTTCTGTGTCTAGTGAAGCAGCCTAAAGTATCTCAAAGAGTCATGAGGCTCCCAGAGGACACCATCTCACCCACACGAACCCCAACAAAGCTGTAAATAACACAGTCCCCCTTCCTCCTGAACATCTGAAAATCCCGACTCCCACCTGCCCAGTTTGTCAGAATGAAAAGAGTGTGGGAAGGACTGTATGTGTGGGGGGAAGGCAGGGGAGAAAAAGGAGTCATGGAGAAGGGGAAGGAATCAAGGGGCAAAAAAGTAGGAAAGAGTGACACAGTTCAGGAAAAAAATGGATGGATCAAGCATTTAGGGCAATTTAGGCTGAGCTGCAGAGAGGGTTTCGTCAGGTTTCCTATACAGCTTCAGTCCTTGATTGCTTTCGAAAGTAATCCATGCCTTGTCAAAGTCCTCAGTACCACCTCAGTTCTACTTCCCCCTAGGACCAGGTCAGCACACAGATGAAGCATAGCACTGGTCAGGGTTCTTTGCACAGGGGGAAATTTCACCATGATGAAGAACATGCCACAAAAACACCCACAGGTTTCAGAAGGATGCTGTCAGCCCAACCAACACTGAAGTTTTCCAGTTCAGACACACAAAAAATGGCTAGTATCTTCTCCAGAGAGGACATTAGGTTGTTGTTTTGAATTCATTTTTAGAGAGTAAATGTTGAAATGAAAATGCATCAGCATCCCATTTATGGGTCTTTTACTTGCTCCTGAGGTTGCTTCCCCACTCTCAGAGCAGACCCAGACAGAAAGACCTGCCAGTTCTTCACAAACTGACCAGGATTGTATTTTCAGTGCTGTCACTCAAAACAGGACACAAACTTCAATTCCAGTTGTGGTGGCTTATGTCTTCAGCCTCCCCATCCAGAGGGCAGGCTGGAGTTACCCAAACATCCAGGTACTTCTGTGGCCAGCAGAGAGTTCTGTATTTGCTGTTTTCATTTCCCATTGCAAAGGGCTGTGCTGAACCACCCAGGTTTAAGGCTTTCAGTCCCATGGAAAATTATAGGAATAGGGAGATGGCTTTTGAAGCACAGAGGTAAGTGGGAAGTGACCACCCAGGAGAGCTGAAAGGATGAACTGCAGAAGCAGCAGGGAAGGTTATGAAGAATGACTGTGTCTGTGTCACTGCTGCAGACCCGTGTGTTACACACCCACGGTGCAACAGCAAAGGTTCATCAGGCCCATCTGCAAGGCAATGGAGGGCTTTGAATGGTGCTGCTAAAGGGTTTGGGCCCCTCCACCCACAGCTGCACAAAAGCAGAGCAGCCTGATGGGCAGCTTCTGCCTGGGCTCACTGGTAGAAAAATTTCCCCTGAAATTCCTTTTCTTTTTTAATATGGCTGCTGTGTCATCTCCAGAACAGACCACCACCTCCACAGCCAGGTACCAGTTTAATAGCAGGGAGATGACAGAAAGCCTTCCAGTCCTCAGTTCCCTCCAGCCATGTGTGTCTGCCTCCTGCAGCCACTCCACAGTTCTCTGCCAGCTTGTGTCAGAAGAAATTCAGCATAAATCCCAATGGGTTTAATTCACACATTTCAGCTATTGGGGGGGGGGGGGGGGTGGAGCTAGGAAGAAGAATTATTTATGTTGTGTACTGATTCTCTTATCTCACACAACAACTTACATTCATCCCTCAGGATAGCTTCCTGTGACTTTTGACTACAGCTCTTATCCCACGCATCCCAGCACAGGATACCACAGTGCCAGTCTTCTCTCCCATGTTTCACACATCCAGCTCAAGGGCTTGGCACACCAGCTCTGTGGCCTCATTCAGACAGTCCTGAGAGGGTTCTGAAGGAAGCTGAAAGAGGACACACGCTGCAGGGAGAGCAGCCTCTCCCAGGCATCAAGTCTTACTTGCAAATAGATGTGTACCTAACAGGACCATCACATCTCCAGGTAAGAGTGGCCCCAGAGAAAGGTGTACACACCCTCTGACCTTCAGGACAATCATGCCACAACTGAGGAATTCCAAATGTATTCAGTACTCTAAAGCTCACTGGGAAACTTCTTCTGGTGGCAGCCTTGGCTCCCAAGAGAGTTCAGCATCAAACAAACCCACTTTCTTACCCAGCTGTGGAATGACAGGATGGGATTGAGCAAAAACATCAGTAAAAGCCAGCACATCTTTCCAGGCACTGCCTGTCTCCAGGCTCTGCTCTACCCAGAACTGAGCAAACCCCCACGGTGCCTGAATAAGATCTCATTGTGCTATTGCAGTGTATACAGTTTTCTAGAAAGAATGCTTGCTTGAATGTGTAACTTTCAAGACATAATTAACTCAGTTACACATAACTTGATTGAACGACTGTGTCAGACCTTCAGTTAGGAGACCCCCAGTTTCTGTCAAAGGCACATCCCAAAATAAATAGCAAAATAGGAGTTATCCCTCCTCCTGCCCAGTTTGTACTGGAGAAGCTTTACCCACAGCTGCTTTCAGGTAGTGAGGGCTGGGTGATCAGAAGAAACCCATTTTCACCAACATTCAATACAAGTCAGATGCTGGCAAGAGCTCAGCTCCTACAGGTACCACCAATTTCCCAGGCAAGCAAAGCTGGTAGGTGGTTTGAGCATTCCCTTTCCTTGACTACACACCACAGAGCTTAAAAATGTACAAGAGTTGTTGAAACTGGGCACTGCTTTTTGCTTTCACTCTGTGCTCCATATCCTACACACAAAAGCCTGAAGGGACAGAGTCAGAATGAGAAAATACATTGCAAGATGATCCTTTTACTTCCTTTGTTCAGCCTGTGCCCACTCAGCTCTCCCTCTTTGCTGGCTTTGCACAGACACATACTCAGAGCTTCCTCAGCCAGAAGCTGGAAATGTCCCATCCAGTGGTGTGCCTTTCCTTGCTAAACCCCAACCACTTTATCCACCACCAGCCAAAGCAGGAAATAAAACCTAAGATATCTCTCTCAGTTCCTCAGATGTGGTTTATTTCCCCTCACCCACACCTGCCCACTGAGATTATCTGAGGACTAGGCAGGCCCACCTGTAGATCACTTGGAGCTTCTAGAACCCTAATAAAGTCGTTCACCTCTAACGTGGCCATAAGCAAGGAAGGCCCCAGTACCCAAAGCCTTGCAAGGGTGTCACTGCATGGAAGGCTCTGCAAAGGCAAACCAGCTCCTGTGATCTGCAAGGAAACACCAGGGAGGAGCTTGCCAGAGTTGCCTGAAGAGCAGCCAAAGCCTAGGAGTGCTCACCCCAGGTGTCACATAGACCATTGACATTGAGGAGTCAGTCCCCAGCTCAGGCCAGCATCACTGCCCCAAGGAATCAGAGCAGTAATGCTCTCAGCACAAAGCCCATTCAAACCAGTGGGGAGAGTTCTCCCGATAGGAAAGGAGAGCAAGTAAAAAGAAATGCATGCCTGATGCTGAAGACTGGCAAACAATTAATTGTACCACCAGGGATCTTCCAGCATGTCATTCCTCCAGCCACCGGCTGCAGCATCCACTCTTGGCTGTTGGGACTTCAGGGTGCAATCTGCTCCATCCAACAGAGCGCACAGCCCTCACCCCAAAACAGGCACCCAATGGTTGAGGCTTACCAGCAGGACAAAGGTCCATCCTGAAGAGCACGATATATTTTCAACACAAGTGGTGTTCCTCCTTGTATTCGGCTCGTTCAGACGCTTCACAGAACTGAAACAATTTGGAGCCAGTGACCAAGACTGCGCCAGCATTGGGGAGGGCGGGTTTCCCTGTGGCTCCTCCTTCCCCTCCTCATTCCTCCCCATTACATGTCACAAGCTTGCAGCAGTGCAGGAAACTGTGTGCATGTCTCAATGAGCTAACAGGGGCTCAGTGGCTATTTCTGAAATGCAAGTGCACAAACGCATTTCTATCCCAGCGGCTTTTTGGGAATCTCTGTTTGAGGAGACTAAAATGAGCAGTGAGAGACATTTGTCTGAGATACTCAGAGGAGAGAGGGGAAAAAAGGAAGTTCTTGATTCAGAAAACCCATCTGATTAGGGAAGTAGTTTTATTTTAAAGGGAAGATTCTTCCTGTGTTAATTCTGCAGCAGGTTGGGGTGGGGGCAGGGATAGGGATGAACACTCCAGAATTGGAGGATGGTTGATGGAAGGGAGAATAAAGTTGTCAATTCTTCTGCCTCACTCACTGCTCAGTGTCACTTTAAGTCTTGTTCCTTTTTCTCCCCGTTTTTCTCATGAAACCTTGTAAGTAAGGATAGAGTGAACTAAGAAGAAATGAAGTCCTCTCTCAGGCTTAGCAATATTCCTGCTGATGAGAGAGCTGGCATTAGCAGGACTGTTTTGAAGGCACTTGTGCTGCTCTGTTCTCCTATGAGGCACAGAACTACTGTTTCTCCTCCCAGCCCTTCACACAGCTCCAGGAGGCTGTACACATCCCCTTGAGCTATTTTTGGTTGCTGTGTGATTTATGTGATAGAGTTGTGTTGTTGGCAATGTGGGGAAAAATTCCCCATGAAGGAGAGGACCACCGTAGGGACATAAGAATTGATTATTGAATAAATAGCTGGAGGCCAAATTCAGAACAGGTGTAAAGCCCAAGTGCTCTTGCCTCCTCTGGCAAGATTGAAGCTGTAGAGGGTTGGCCCCTCTTCATCCATGAACACTTTCCTCCATCCTCAGCTCCCCAGCCTGCTGCTGTACTCACGGCAGGCTTTGAGCAGCACAGCAAAACAGGGCCAGACTTCTGCTTACCATCTTTCCCTGAGACAGCAAGGTAGAGTTTGCCAGAGCATTGTGCACGTAGAAAAATAAGAAAAGACCTTGTAACTTGTTATGCAGTCGGAGCTTGTGTACGCTCACCACCAAATAGAAGAGGCTCCTGTGAGACTGAAGGTCCTTGACTCACTAGGAAGGGAAGAGCTATTACCTTCCCACGTTCTCATTAACTGTGTCTGGTCTAAAGTCCTCTGTAGAGAATAACTGGCCCTTCAGAAGGCTTGAAGTGCCTAAACACTCTGGTTGTGGTTCTTTTCTCTAGGGCCATTCAGACTCACAAAGAAAGACACATATTGCACTCCCTTCCTCCCAGTCTCTTGTATTTATTCAGTTCAAGGATCACCTCCACTACTTGCATTCCTCTGGATCTGGTAGCCTTGCTTGTAACACTTGATGCAATTAAATCCTTTCAGTTATTTCAGCTGGAGAAGTCTGAATGGGGAATGCACTGATAAAAAACTGCATCAGTCTATGTCATGTAAAAACAAAGCACCTGTGAGATGTTTTCTCATGAGTTCACACAACAGACAGGATCATGTAAATAAACTAACCCTAGAATCTCCAATTCTTTCCAAAGTGCAGGGTGAGTATGTCTCCCTGTTGTGGTCCCTAGTCCTCCACTAATTCTCATGGTGGACAAACTACTTCAGTTCTAGGTTTACCCTGGAGCAATATTACCAGTTCCTCTCTTGAGGAAATCTAGAAGCAGTCTACTTGAGCATCCCAGACAGGCAATACAGATGTGTAGTTAACTCAGATGGATACCAATACTACCCAACCAGCAATGTGTCAGAAAAATGCCCTTAAGGTGTCACATGTTCTGTGGTCATGGCATGAAAAGACCATGAATGGACTGCAAAACTAAACTTTCATTATTTCAAGTAAAAAAAAGTAGGGGGAAAACATCCAAAAGAAAGCACAGTGACAGAGGGAACGAGGGAATGAGGGGGGAAGGGGGGAAGGGGGGAAGGAAGGAAGGAAGGAAGGAAGGAAGGAAGGAAGGAAGGAAGGAAGGAAGGAAGGAAGGAAGGAAGGAAGGAAGGAAGGGCAAGAACAAATTACGCCTTTGGGATATAGGAACATGAAATGTATCCTAGGGGAAATGAGGTTTAAATACTGTACAGTGTGGCTCAGAGCATGTGTGTTCTCCCACAGGTGTTGTCAGCAAGGCCAGTGTGTGTGATGGGGTCATCCAGGCTAGTCCACTGTTCTCACCTCATCAGGCATGAGCAGCTTAGGCAGACTGCTGCAGATCAATATTCCAGGCATTACTCACTGTGCCTCCTGTGCTAAGGACCAGTTTTGCTCCCCAGATGCTCCCCGACTGCACACAAAAACTTAAATTTGAGCTGGAAATACCTGTTGTTCTGGTGGTCATGATGGAAAATACAAAACCAACAATGTGCGTGCACTTTTCTACTGTTTGGTACAGGCTTAAAATAATTGTGTAAATAAAAAGGACATATTTATATTTCCTACTGCTTTCAAGGGGACAAAGTGCCATGTATTTCTCTGTGCTGAACATATCAACTCTATTCCCACAAGTCTCCACAGAGCGACAAAGTACAGGTCTGTTCAAATTCAATAGCCCCTTCAGGAGGCTTAGGCTGCCATTCAGTTTGGGCTTAGGGACTGGAGTCTATTTTAAAGGTAGAAAGATGGTGATTATAAAAGGCTATAGTCAAGAAGAAACCCTCTTATAAAGATTATAGAAGGGTCACTTAGAGTCTGATAAACTTGAATGAAGAGCCAAAGGGATTTTTTTTTTTTGTTAGACTTGAAAGTGCAGCAAGATTGAAGCTTTATGCCTTTGAAATAAAATGGTAGAAGGGAAGCATGAATTTTTACTTCGGTAGTTTGGGAAATATTAGTCTTGTAAAACAGAGTAGCTATAGATTTTCTTAGTACTCTAAACAGATCTTCTCACTTCCCTGGTGCAGCCTTCCTAGAAGACATCATCACTTACGAGTAAAGATATGTATTAGATCTGTATTTACGAAACACAGTATATCTAACATCTGATATCATATAGAGAGAACTATCAGGGAGGGGAATCAAGTCATACAGCTGAAACTCAAGTTTTAATTTACACATATAATCTCTAGTCCCTGTTACCTTTCTTCTACAACAGGCTGGTGAAAAATATTGTTCAATTGTCCGAGCACCTTGTGGGAAAGAGCACACAGTCAGATATTTATCTGTATTTATTGCCATTAAAGTGGCACACTGGTATCAGCAAGATTGGGGTTGTCACTGGCTGAGAGTAAAATGTCTCTGGGAATGGAAACCCAGATCAGCATCACTCAGGACCTGCAGAAGTACAGAGAACCAGATAAGGCCAAGCCACAAAAACCCAGTATGATTTAGTGTCTGTGAACAATTTCTAGACTGAGGGAAGTGCAAGCATGAAATGACCATCAGAAAGAACTCGAAGCCCAAAGGTTTGTGCCATGCTCTTCTGCTTACCCAGATCCATAAGGGAAAAGATGAGGAGGAGGTGAACATCTTTCAGTGCTCCAGGTAGAAAGATGGCAGCAGACCTGTTGTTTTGGCCCAAAGTGGAAAGGCTGTCACACTCCAAAGATAGAGAAGCCTCCATGACAGGAGGTCAGGAATGGACCACCTGCCCCTGATTGCTGTAGGGCTGGTGTCCAGAACAGCCCATGAGTAAGACAGGTGCAAGACTAAGTAAGCACCTTTTGTGAGTGAGTTGCTTATGATGGATGTAAATGTAGGTAGCTTGTCTTCAGTGAGACTGGATTGGAAACTTCATTCTTTTTCTAAGCTTTTGTTTGATAGAACAAATTAAGGCTGGAGAAGAGGGCCCCATCAGAAAACAGACCCTGAATGAAACAATTCCACAGCCTCTCTAAGAGGGACTGCAGGACATCATTGCCCACTTCAGTTATGATCTGAGCTCTTAAGTCAGGACAGGCTTTTCAAACAACTGTGGCAGTCTGAGAAACCACAGCAGCAAAGTGGGGAGGGGAAGCAGCAATGGGGAGGAGTGGGAATTTTGGAAAAGAGAAGCAGCAAAGCAAGAACTAAAAGCAGGAGACAGATGGCATGAAGCTGTGTCAAAGGGGAAGTGGGAAGGTGCAAAAGGGGAATATAGGAAGTGGGGACAGTTTGCAGCCCAGTCAGGCTGAAGCAAAATTAATGTTTACCCTGGTTGGCACCCAATGCACAGAGAAAAGTCCACATGGCCACTCAGGACTGCCTGAGAGAGAGGTCACACCAGAAAAATCCAAGATGATGAGAAGACATGCTGTGACCATGTCCTGTGTGTGCAAAGAAATGAGCCTTGTGCTGCCTCCATGAAAGAATTCCTCCTGCTCTTCTGTCTGTGCTGAAGGACAAGCTTCCTGCTCAGGTCTTGCCCTCCTGTAGAAGGCTGTGATGTGCAAGCATCATTTCTGCAAGAGCCCCCCTTCCTTTCTTCCATCATCCTTGAGGGGGCAGAACACCACAGAAAAGAGAGGGAGAGATAGGTGGTCCTCACTGCTTTGGATCCTTGTGGGGGAAAAGCAGTACCATGCATTTCATCACTGCTTTGCAGTCTCACATGGGTGCCATGCAAACCCAGCACATCTGGGTCACTCTGAGATGACATAGCTCAGGACCCTGAAAGCCTCCCAGAACAAAAGTGTCTCAGTGAGTGATTAGTTCCCATTAGCATCTCCCTCAAACTCAGCAAAAGGAACAAGAAACCCCAGGTGTGTGCCCTGCTGCGCGTGCAGAAGGAAACTCATGTCAAGAGCACCTCTTGGTGGTGTGAGGGGACATCAGAGCAGCAGCAACACATCTGTATGCTCAGTCTGGGTTATGAGCCTATATCCTGCAGATTCCTTTCTTTTTCCTGCAGGGTGCACGAATGCAAGATTTTAATGCAGCAGGTGCCAGTTGCTCTTAGAGTGATTTTGTATGTATTCCTTGAGTGTAACATCCCATTATTAAATCCTGTTTAATCCCATTTAAATGTGATGGAAAGAAACATCCTGAAAACTTTTATGTAGATCCCTGTTGTCCCTCTACAGAGGGTCTTGTGGAGGAAGGATGTCTATAGATTCACAGCACAGACTTCTGACTGGACAGGAACTGACTGTCCACTGCAGTTGCAGGGAATTATCTTCCAAAAGTAATTTGCCCAGAAATGGGGTCTTGCCAGGACTTCATGGCTCATTGCTGGACATGCAGATTTACATTGTCTTTGGCATGGGCCTCGCCTGTGTGTGGCTTCTCCACAACAATCCCTCTTCCCTGACCAATTAAACTGGTCTTCTTCACCAGTCCCTTCCACACTGCCAGTCCCACAAGCCCATATGCCAGACTACCAAGACAAAAGCAAACACTGGTGTTCAGGTGTTCAGCATGTCAGTGGTCCTTGTTCATCCCTGCCTCCACGTCCTAGAATGGGCTTTATCTTTCCACCAGTAGCATCTCCAGAGCCTGATACACCTGCCTTATAACTGAGTTAATATACTCTGTGCCTGCCTGTCATTTCCAGCTCCCCTCTGTAAAAGCCTTTTTCCCTCTCTCTTATGTTCTTCTCTGACCTGTATTCCTGTGTCCCATTCCTGGTCTCCCTTGCAGAGGTGTCAGTGGGTATCCTTCCTCCCCTTTCCCTGCCACCCACAGAGGGAACACCTAGTACAGCTGGTCACTTTGTGCTTCTGAAATAGCAGCAGACTTGGAAACATTCCATGGTTGAAGGTTTCTGGGCTGTAGCCAGTGCTGAGTGACAGCTGGGAGAGCTCTCCTCCAGAGCAGGTCAGTCACAACAGCCTCCTGTGGCTGCAGCACAAAGGTCATCAGCCTTTGGAGAAACACTTTACTCAGAGTTCCTTCCTTCAGGAACATCCCAGCTGCAAACACACTGGTCTTACTCTAATCGGCCTCCTGGCCAAGCCTGCAAATTCTTAATTAATTCTGTGCCACCATATCCCATCTTCTGTAAAACCCGTATCCTGCCCATCCACTCATGAGTTCAGGCTGGAGCATGCAGATGTGCATACATACAATATTTCAAGGATTAATGTTGCATGGGAGGAGAAGGAAGAAAGAGGAGGCAAACTCTCTTTTCAATAATGGAAAGAAAGGAGTAGAGCTTCCTGGGATCGTTCTGCTCTTGTCTCTTCTTTCTTAGGGTGATTGCTTTCTTCTTCTTGATGCTTAGCTCTAAAAAGCTTTTATTTTCTGAGGACAATGAGGACTGCCTGAGAGAGTTGGAATTGCTCAGCTTGAAGAAGAGAAAGATGTACTTGTAGTCTGGGCAGGCGAGGAAGTGCAGCACTATCATATCCCCACAGTAGAGGAGGAATAGAGCAGCCACTGGGTTGCAGCTGCATGACTTCCTTGTTCTGCCTTCGCAGAATTATTGTTTCTTGAGATGTTTCACCCTTGACCCTTAGGGGCACTGGGAAGACCTGAAAAACCTTCATTACCCCTCATCACCCCAGTTCTCACACTTCAGATTCCCTTCCCTGCTAACACCTCCTCCAAAGCTTGGGTGATAACTGAGGGAGGAGAAAATCCACCCTTCCACCTTGCTTCTAACCCTTGTTCAGCTCCCCTGGAGAAGCAGTTTGGTGCCCCCCTCTGTTCATTGGGATGAGGTGGGGAGGGAGTGGGTGAGACACACAGGGAAGAACAAGAAATATTACGGCACAAGAGATATCACATCCCGAGCAAGGAACCACGGCGGCTCCGCCTTCAGCCAGCCGAGCTGCGGCTGCGGTGGAGGGGCGGGGGGACCGCCAGGCGATCGTCGAGCGAAGTTCCCTCTTCCACTTCCTCCCTTCTTGCAACCTGCTGTCCCCATACCCGCATTTGCCCATCCCTCCCTGCTGTTTGCCTTGGCGTGAGTTCCCTTTGCCTCGGGCACCGTCCTCCGCCACGGGTCCAGAGTCATGCAAGCCATCAAGTGTGTGGTGGTGGGAGACGGGTACGTACCCTGCGGGTTTGCTGGGGCTGCGGGGCCGGACAGGCTGTAGCCAGGGACACCAGGAAAGGTGGATGCTTGGTGAAACTCTCTCCGCTTTGCTTCTGACCTCCTGCAGGATCGCTACTACTGCGGACGTGCTCGCTCCTCCCTCCCGGGGGCAAGCGACCTTCCTTTTGGGGGAGCTTGGAAGAGGGAATTTCGCAGGGCATCTGCATGGGAATGCTGATCGTGCATCTGCATTTCCATCTGCACCCGTGGGAAGTAGAGCAGGTCTGTCCCAAGCGCTGGAGGTGATGGTGTTCCTGCCAGATTCAACTTGTAGGCAGCAGTTAGATTTAAAGGCATTAGGTACCAGTGCTCTCTGCAGGTGAATGGCTCACTGAAAGCTGTGTGCTCACTGGGATTGACTGGGAGAAGGCATGGCACTCTGGTCTTATCACGATCTCTATGTTCAGTTTCTCTCAGCAGGTTAGCTCTGTATTGGGGTGTGGTGGGGACTGTTGGCAAGGGGCCCCTGTGGGCACATGGGGAAGAAGCTCTTTCCACTGAGATAGGCAGAAGTATAGGCCGCTTTGGGAGTGGCAGCTAACAAACCTCACCTTCACAACATGCTGGCTTCTCTGCCCCTGTCCCCTGATGCCTGGAAATGGCTTGATCCAAGCCATCCATGAGTTAAGCAGTCATCACTGCCTGGAACAGGAAGGATACAGTGGACAGAGCATCTTCTTGCCCTGTGGGATGAGTAAATGCAAGGGAGGGAAGGAGGAGAGTCTGTGCTTGGAATGGAATTGCTTAATTCCTTTCCACCTAGAAGCTGGCCAGACTTATCTGGGGCAGTTATAACATAGAAGATGAAGAAACATTTACAGCAGTGCTGCTCCCCACAGTCACTTCCTCCTTTAGACCTCGTCTGGGAAAGATAGATGTCTGCACGCATAACCCGTCATGTTCTCAGGGTCTGGGGCAAGGGGATGGGGATAGGAGAAGGCATGAGGACAGACAGATAAAAATCCACAACCTCTAATAAAGGTCCCCTGAAGGCTTTAAGCTGGATGAACAACTCCACTGGGTATTTATCTGTTACCTAGTTCCCCATCCCCCAGTTTGCCCCTCACACATAGCACCAATTCTGTAACCTTCCATCAAGGCAGCATCCCCCTCACATCACGGTTAACCCCACCACATGTCCTGGGAGAGTAGGCTCTAAGAAAGGAGGGTGCAAGAGGGAGAAACAAATGTCAGAGCATGCCAAAAAGCTCAGCTTCCTCCTCAGTTGCTCCACAGTTCAGTGTCAGAGGGAGGTGCCTTGTGACCAGGGTGCCTGTCAAGGGCGCCCAAAAAGGCAGAGCTGCAGCCCTGTGACAGGGGACTTCGCAGGTAGAGCTGAGATGGTCTGAGAATCCCCAGCAGCACAATTCAGCCTTTGCCCAGGAAAGACCTCTCCCTTCTCCTGGGCTGTGCTGGTTGGGGCAGGTTACTGTCACCAGCTCCATTTCCTGTGTTCTGTAACTGAACACTGCCAAGCTTTTCCGGGCCACACAAACCTGAGAAACAGCATCCCAGCAGAAGAAGGTTTTCTTTCCAACACCTGTCTTGGCTGCTTTATTTTCTTCCGATTTCTCTGCACTTCTTTCCTTCACCACAGGCTTCAGCTTGCCCACAACACCTCCTCCCCCCACATGATAGCCTTATTGCTCCTTTTCCCACCAATGCTCTCACCCAGTCTGGACTGTGCTTCTGCCTTGCACTCCACCCTGCTGCAGCAGGCTACAGAGGAGGCTATGGGGAGAGGAAGCACCAGCTTCCAGCTCAGAAACACCACCATCAGCCTCCAGCAGCCATGGGAGCAGGCACCTTTTTAACTCCTTACAGCTCTCTGTGCAGGTGCTGCTGCAGCTTGCTGTAGATGGGAAAGACTGGGTAAGTCAGGAAAAGCTGCTACCACTCCCTGTCCACAGCACCTGAAAAGCAGGTGGGAGTGTGTGTACTCGAGTGCTGAAGCTGGCATGGCCACTTTGTCATGGCACACCAAGGCAGTGCAGCTGTCCTGGCTGTGAGCTTACAGCACTCTGCCTTCACTGCAAAATGGGCTCCCACCTCCATCTCAGTGTTTTAGCTGAGTGATCTCCGTACTAGACCGTAAAAACAAGCCTTTCTGATCAAAGACAACAAACATTTCTGGGCAACATCCTGTCTTTCTTCCTGCCAGGTTTCTAACCTGTGGTTCTGCACTGTCTGGTCCTGTGAATGCATTTCTGCTCCCAGGGGTCTCCAGATAGGGCTAGGTTAGAGGTGTAGAAGGAATTGCCCCATCTCCATCTCACCCTAGCAAGACTGTCTGCACTGCCATGAATTGTTTCCTTTCTCTTCCAGGGCTGTGGGAAAAACCTGTCTCCTTATCAGCTATACCACCAATGCCTTCCCAGGAGAATACATCCCCACTGTGTGAGTAATGCATAAACAAACAGGTCCTGGAGTGGGTGGGAAGCATGAAAAGCAGGATGTGAAGGGATGCAGTGACCTTGGCATGGGTCACAATCTCCATTCCAAGCAGAGGAAACCCAGTGAAGGTGTCTCTAACTTTCGATCTGTTGCCTTTCACAAAAAGCAACCATATGAAACCCTGTTATAAATGAGATATTTGGGGGACTCCAGCCAACTCAAGGTCTATCTGCCTGCTAAGTTTACAAGTAGCAGATGGGATCCTACTGGTTAAAACAGACACTAGGCTACAACAACTGGGCCATACCCAAGAGAAGGCAGAGGCAGATGGATGGACATGGGATCCCACTTCCTTCCCTGTCCAAAGCACTTGCTGGCATTAGAGCAGTCATGGATTCTGCATGGAGCAGAATCATATAATTATTTGGAAAAGGCCTCTGAGATCATTAGGTCCAACCACTAGCCTAGCACTGCCAAGCCCACGACTAAATCCTGTCCCTTCTAATGTGAAGATGCCATGAACACATTCAAAACACCTTTGTGTTGGTTCCTTCCTATCACTGGTTTCCCTTAAACTGGGAATAAAAGTACCGAAAGGACCAGGAAATAAAATTTTCTAGGATGAGGGTAGGAACTTCTCTGTTGCTTTATTATTCTTTTTTTTTTTTCCTACCAAGAAAAAAACCTTTTACTTCTAAGCATGCCATCCTGACAGTTATTCTAAAATATTTCAAATTGGATTGTCAAAGAGTAATGGGACACATTGTTCTCAGTTCCAGCAGGGCTGTTGAGGAGGGCAGCAAACTACAGAGACATGTCTTCTTCTTCACTTCTAAGCACAAAACTAGGTTTTAGAACACAGAAGAAAGACAGGGGCTTGGCTCTAGAGCAAACACAGTTGTGGGAAGGATACTGGGGGGAAAAATGGAAAAAGAAAATGGTTTGTGAACCTGCATGCAAGGTATCAAAGCTGTAGCTATAGCCAGGCACCTGTCCAGGACAGTTGAACGGGGAGGAGGTTGATGAGGTGGAGGTTCACAGGAAACCAGCATCACCCAGAGGAGCTGAGAAGAGGAATCACCACCCTTGCTCTTGGGTGCACCTAGTGAACCCCACCTACACTGCTGGAAGGGCTCTCTCTTCTCTTGTTTGAGCCATGGCCTGTGTCTCTGACTTTCAGGTTTGATAACTATTCTGCCAACGTGATGGTTGACAGCAAGCCTGTAAATCTGGGACTGTGGGATACTGCTGGACAAGAGGATTATGACAGGCTGAGGCCGCTCTCTTACCCGCAGACGGTGGGTCACACTCCATGCCCCTCCTCCCTTCCTCCCTCAGCTGCATCTCCATCCCTCACTGCAGAACTCAACACGTGCCATGAAACAGTGACAGGGCTGTTACTGGCTCTCTCTGACCTTTTCTGAGAATATCTCATGATACACAACTGCCTTGAAACCTGAAAGTTGAAAGATATCTTACAGATATTTTGGAGCTTTTATCTGAACTCCCATAACTGGTATAACTGAACAAGAAAACGAGACATTCAAAGACACTCCTGAGCCCAGCTGACACTGACTTTGTGTGGGTCAGGTGTCCCACACAGCCCTGGAAAAAACCTTCCTTTTGTAAAGTTAAGGTAGTTCATGGCATTTAAAAGCTGAGGTGGGAATTTTTCACATTTCTGTGAACCCTACTCTTCTGTCTTCTGCCTTTTGAAAGAGATATGATTTGTGAGTGCGTGTTTGATCTGCTGGTGCCTCTAGCAGAACAAATGGGTGCCTCAGACACTGTGTGTTCACCAGTTTTTGACCACACTGACAGAGTGATTTCAGGGTTTAAGGCCCACCTTCCCTGGAGAGTGTTGTTTAAAGCAGTGTTTTGGCAAGCTCAGAAAGACCTTGCTGTATCAGACATTAGTTTGAAGGTTGCCACTGCAATCAAAAAGGTTAGGAATTTATTAGAAATTGCATGTTTTGGCTAAGTTCAGCCACCCAAAAATCATATACCTGGTATAAGGTGGTTTTGCCTGCAGTCAAGCACATCTATTTCTCAACAACATCCAACCTGGGACATATCTCAAGGATAGGTGGAGGAATGTTTCTCCAATGTTTTTGTCTCTGGTGGCTGTAGAAGTATGGAAATGGATAGGCTGGGTTCTGGCATCACTGCTCCAGCTAGGTGAAGCTGGATGAAATAGATGCAACCTTGATGAGCTGGTATGGTTTTGGTTCTGTTTGGTTTGCTCTGGTTTTCAAAGAAGTCTGAATTCTACCATGCCCAGGAGAATCGCTTACCTGGAGAACAAAAACTGCCTCCTCTGAGTCCTGTGTGTGTACTTTTTCTGCTGGAACTAGGTCTGTCTCAACTGTAGGCAAAATTGTTTTGCCCTGAAAGCTCTCTGGTGTTCTGTGAGAAATCAGCAGGAAGATGTCAGGCCATTTCCCATGAGGATGAGTGTGCCAACCACAAGAACCCCATCCTCAGAGCTGACCATTTGGCTCTTCTGATAATGGTGGCTATGGTTACAATGACTCAGGGGAGCAGAGATCCTTCTCTCTGCTAGAAGCAAGAAGCAGCAGTCAGGACTTTTATATAATAGAGAGAGCTTTCCCAAGCACAGCCCTCTGCTGCAGAGGGAGGGTGTTACCCACACAGACCTTCCCTCCCCCTTTCCTGCTTCATCATGCCATCCCATGCTCCCATCCTAACTCTTCACCATGGTTGTGTGCCTGCAGGATGTCTTCCTGATCTGCTTCTCCCTTGTCAGCCCGGCATCTTATGAAAACGTCCGTGCTAAGGTGAGACCGTATCCTAGTCCCCCAGGGAGACTACCACTAGGACATCTAGGTTCAAGAGGTCATATCTCTTTTCTGTTAGTCAGAAACCTCCTTCAGATGCCTTTTCTGGCTCATTTCAAAGAAGGTGGCCATCTCTACTAACGGGCTAGTATTCATCTTGCTGGGCTTTTGTGCTGTCAGATCACAGATTTATATTCTGATGGCATCTTTCAGCCAAGACTGTCAAAGCACAGACACACAGGATTGGTCCATAGGGTATAAGGAACAGGTAGCCACAGCTTTTAGATGGGAAGTGAGGGAAGAAGGGAGAGATTGGTGAACAGGAGAACAAGAGCGTGTCCTTCCTACCACTTTAAGGTTCTTTCCTGGGCAGGAGGGTCGAGGGCAGAGAGGAGCTTGTGCTTTTGTGTAACAACATTTGAGCTTCCTGTCAGGTATTTTGCCTGAGGACCCAGCAACAGGAGCTGGCCTGGGCCAGGCCATAGTGCCCAACAATGGATGTGAGAAAGGACAGGCCGTTAGCTACCTTGCTGACATTTTTTTCAGGAGTGACTCTTTGTTTTCCCATGTGTGTGCCAATGTGTGTGACCTCTTCTCACATCTGTGGCATTTTGCTCCACTGCTAGTGGTTCCCTGAGGTACGGCACCACTGCCCAAGCACTCCCATCATCCTCGTGGGCACAAAGCTGGATCTCCGTGATGACAAGGACACCATTGAGAAGCTGAAGGAGAAGAAGCTATCCCCCATAACGTATCCTCAAGGTCTTGCTCTGGCCAAGGAAATAGGTATGTGTTTGGGAATCGTCTTGGACCTACTGAAAGGAGAGAGGCAGGAGAAAAGGGCTTCACCCCAGTTTACGAGGCTTTTAATATCAGTATCTCATAGTGGTATCTCCAAGGGACATGAGGCACATCCAGGGTCATGAGACAAAATGCACTTCAGGAGATTCAGGAAGGAGATCTGCTCCTTGAGGAAGACTCAACCCCTCAGCCCTCTGTTTTCTGTCTCTCTCTGGACACCATCTTCGATATACACACGCAGCTACATACTTTTACAATCTGGTCCCCTTTTACTCTGCTTACTTCTTTTCTGTGCAAGTCGCAGCTGCACCGTGGGCATAGGCCACCCCTTCATATCTGGAGAGAGACAGAAGAGAGGCTTTTAACTTGTCTCAGAAAGAATTGCAAATGCAGTTTCCTGTCCCTGACTCTGTCTGCTGGGGCTCATACAGGCAATCCCAGGTATGAGTGTATCACCCCACCATCCAGCTCTTCTCAGATGTGGCACGTAGAAGTAGGAGAGAGGGTGAGAAACACAGCTTGAGGGACTTTTCTAGAAGGAATTCAGCAGAGAGGGTGTCTGTCCAGGATGACATGGTCAGACACACACAATGGCTACGTGGGTAGCCAGCAGCCAAACCTAGGTCTAGTGCAGCTGGCAAGCTTTGCCCTGAAGTCAAGACTGTCTGAGTGAGTGAAATGTGTCCCGACAATGTGCAATGTCTTTGATCGCCTGAGATGTGTTTATTTAGCTTGGGCAAGAGCCAGGCACCGTGCTTTCCAGCAATAAGGAGCAGAAACCTGTGTATCCCCAATGCCTACCCCAGCTCCCCTCCTCCCCATTGCAACCCCTGCCTTCCTCCTGACAGACTCTGTGAAGTACCTCGAGTGCTCGGCTCTGACACAGCGCGGGCTCAAGACGGTGTTTGACGAGGCCATCCGAGCAGTCCTGTGCCCGCAGCCCACCCGGACCAAGAAACGGGCATGCAGCCTCCTCTAAGCAAGTAAGTCTGACAGGAATCCCTGGCAATGGTGCTTTCCTGCTCCTGAACCCTTATGATTCCCTCTGTTCCTGGTGAGGCTGTTGGAATGGGTCACCTTCAGAAAGAGAGAGGGGGGAAGATGGCTGATCCTGACTGGGGAAAGAACAGGACACGGTATGATGCACCCTGGATCAACTTCCCCCCTTCTTTCTGCTTGATTGTGGCCAAGTTTGTTTCCATCTCTAGACATGGGGCAGCCTAGGATTTTCCACATATGACCTCACAGAGAAGAACTGTCTGTCAGCTTCTGCCACAGTGGGAACCACATCCAGGCTGCCCTGGGGATAACATGCTCTGAGATCTATGAAGCCATAGTCTTTGCCTACAGAAAAAAAAAATAATGAAAAGAAAAAGCTTTCCTTATTCATGGCAATTGCCAGCGGCCCTTCCTCTTACCAAGCCCTGATCACCTCAAGGGTGTTTTTTGTGTTGTTCATTGGCAAGTGGCAACTTCTCCTACAGGACTCCTTTACTCCTCATATTTTCCCTACCTGCCTCCACTTCAGTACAAGGCAGCAGAGGGAAGAGAGATGCTTGAGGACAAGAGTCAAAGCTGGTCAGAGCCTGATGAGAGAGAAGAGGGAGAGCCTGCTAGTTTGGACCCTGTCCCTTCATACAACCACCATCACCAGAGCAAAGGGAGGGAGAGTAGGAAAATAGTTGAACTGGTATTATGAGGTCTGTCATGTTTTTGGCTATAGATCCCAGCCTCGTCCTGATGCCAGGTGCTGTCTAGCACACGGGAGAGTGATGGCTCCAGCAACCCAGAGCCCAGCACCTTGTGGTGATCATTGCTTTCTACTCCTGCCGGCTTGAAAGACTGCTGTGGGTCTGTAGCACTGGTTTGTCTCCTCATACAATGTCCCTATTCTTGCCTCTCCCCTTCCTTCCAGGCCCCTGAGACTACAACATAGTGACTGAGACCCAATAAACAGACTGTACATTTTTGTCATGTCCGTGATGTGTTGCATCTCAGGGGGACACAGCCCTGAGGCCTTGAGCAGTGGGATGGCTGAGCTGGAGGCACCTCCCAGCTGTGCCCCCACTTCAGCAGTACCACACAAAGCCTGGTGAGCCCCAGTTGCTGTAGGATGATGAGACCAGGCCTGATTCATCCTCCAAGTTCTCATCTGAGCCCCCTGCATTCCTTTTGCCTTTCCTCTTGTCAGTCTCCATGTGTTCAAAGGAAAAGTTGTCTCCCCTCTGTGCCACAGAGAGGATGGGATACAGAGTTTGGGAGGGGATGCCTGGATGCAGACTCCTTTCTGTGGGGACTGTCCCCGCAGGTTGCCTGGGACATCTTTTCACCAAAATATTGCTGCATTAATTCTTCTAAGCTCTGGCACTCTCTCACACTGCCAGACACAGGCAGAGTGAGAATAGGAAGGGGGAGGGCAGGGAAAAAAAATTAAAGAGGGAAGAATGAGTCACCAGTCCAGACAAATTGCCTCCAAGACACTAAAATTAAGCTGAAGAGAGAGGTCCCAGCAGTACTATGGATCTGGCAGCTGTGAGCACCTGCCTTCCTGATGCATTGCAGGGACTTGAGAGTGAGTGTTACAGGGTGGCTGCTACTGCCACTACTTGCAGGAGAGAAGAGGGCTCAGGGTGTGATGATTGGCACTGCAAACTCCTGCAGTCCTAGGAGGGCACAGAGAAACTATGGAGTTGAGCCAGATTAGTGCTCCCAGATGCAGCAACACTTCTGAGCTTCAAAGGTTGCTTCCTGCACTGAGGAGGTTCATTTGTGATGCCAGGTACAGCCAGACACAGTGAATCTCCTGAGATACCCAGGGAAATTTCTGCAATTTCAATTCATGGAATAAGGCACTTAATTCAGTGATGTGACATATTACCTACTGATAAAGTTCAGAGCAACCTTGGGCATTCTGTGGCAGGGAGTTCCATGAATATCTGCACTGCACGTGGGCTGCTGAATGAATTTCCCAGGCCCCATCGAAAGGTAATGTAAATTATGTCAATGTAAGTCCAGAAGAGTAAAAATGAAGCCTCTGGTATGGGCTATATACCTGAAAGGTATATACCTGAAAGGGCAGGGGACACAAAGTACTTGAAAATGGGATCTGACTTCCTTTAAGAATCCTAATCATGACTCATAGCAATATATTCCCAGTGGTTTTTTACTTCTCCCCAGTTTTCCAGCCTTGGTTCTTACCTTTTCAGTCTGCCCCATCCCCTATCATGTACAGCAATGCATACAATGTGTGTGAAACAAAATTCATGTGTCTACCTGCCTGTGGAAGTGCAAAGGCTGAGCTCTCCTCCCAGCACAGTTTAAGCAGTTTGCACAGCCCCCCTCTGGAACTGAGGCAGAGAATGGGACAGGACTCAGAGCACTGAGGAAGTGATCAGGAGACCTGGAATTTGTGATCCTATGACTGTGCTTACGCTAACAAGTCCTGCAAGGATTAGCAGAACTGTGTAGAACTCTGCAGTTGCATGGCTCTGTTTCTTCTGACAAAGGAACTTGGGGCTTCTGTATGGTGCTACAGACATCTGCCCTGCCATTGTAAAGAAAACCCCTGGGTGCTACCCATGCCATTCCTTCCCCAATGAGGACCCCTCTCTGTTCTGTCTCCAGACAGCATTGTGTTCTAGCCTAAAGAGGCCTGACAGCTTTGAAGTCCTCTACTGTGTTCATCAGCTCATTTTGGAGCAGCACTGGCTGTACATAAAGTTGGCCAAGTAGGTTTGGATGCCAGATTTTAGACCCTGGCTCTGTCGTGCTTGAAGAGATACTGCCTTCTTTTGTTAAAGCTGGAATTTACCCTAGGGGCTCAAATGCTCACAAACAGCAGTGCCAAATGTCAAGAACTGGGTGATGCACAGCTCAAGGAGTCACTGATGTTGGCTGCAGGGCATGAAAGGGGGTGAGAATGACAGGGAAGTTCTTTGTGCAGGGAATGGGATGGGAAAATCCTTCGTGGGACAACTGCTCACACAGATTCATTTCTTTCTTACATCAGTTTCTTCTGAGTCTGTGTCATCCAGCAGAGATGAAATCTGGTAGGAGAGTTTGGGGCTGTTAAATTGGAGCATTTTCACAATGAAGATGCAAAAAACACCATGTATGGAGCCAGGGAAAGGGAAGGAGTCGAAACAGACAGTCCCTCATCTGCCCATCTCCCCTCATCTCCATCTCTCGGGAGGTGCTCACAGGGCAGAAGGGAGAAGGGTTTGTGCGCTCAGCATGGCCCTGATTTCCGAGCACCCTGTCACCCAGCAGCTTTTGCTGTGTCCCTGCAGCACCACTCCTACCTGCAAAACCCTTGGAACAGGGGCCCGACTCCTGGGTGCCCCTAGGAGAGCCGAGTCACCCCCTCCTGTTCTCTGCATCCCTCTTTTCTTCCTCCTACTGTCTTCGGCTTCTTTTACCGCACTCTTCATTCCTCCATCCTCGCCACTTCTGCGCTCTCCTTATCCCTCTACCCATCTCCTCGCGCCTCCCTCTCCCGCTTTTATTCTCCATCCCGGTGTCTCCCCCCCTCTCATCATTGTTCTCCTGCCCTGTCGCCCATCCCCTCCTTCTCCTTCTCCTTCTCCTGCCGGTATTTCCGTGCGTGGCGCCCATTGGCTGCCGGTGCCCGTCCCCCGGTACCGGCGCTCCGCTCCCTCTGCCCGATCCCCGCGGATGGTGGGGGCTGCGCGGGGCAGAGACCCACGGCAGTGGGGCTGAGAGGTTCCGCATCCCCCCCGCCCGCCCCCGGGCCCCTTCCCACGGCGGGGGCGATGGATAAGTCCGGGAAGATGGACTCGCCCCTCCGGTAGCGCTCGGCGGGGCTCGCTCCCTCCGGGAGCGCTCTGCTCTGTCGCGGTTAAGAAAGGGGAAGGGGACAAGCGTGACACGGATTCTCCCTGGGAAGCGGAGGAAAATGTACATCCCGACGGCATGTAAGTACCCCAGCGGCTCTGCCCGCTCTTCCCAGATGACTCCCGCGGGCATGAGTCCATGCAGAAGTTAAGTCTGCAGTTCCAGAGAAGAAAACCTGCCGACCACCCCGGGCTCTCGACCCTCCAACTCTGCCAGTCCAGCCTGGTCCTTACGAGACAGCTCAACCGCGAGGTGAGACCGCAGAGTCCTGAGCTGGAGCAGGGCCGTGGGAAACAGGGGGGACAGGAGGGGAGGGGGTCAGGAGGGAGTGGTGCAGATTATTTGGCTCTGTTGTCCCTCCCAGATGATATTCATGGTTTGTTACCAGGACTAGGCTCAGCTTTCAGCATCCACCTCCTCCTCTCATTCAATGCAGAAAAAAAAAATATGTATATATTTATGGGTTTTTTTTTCCCTAAGGAAAGAAGTAGTGTCAATTCCCCATCTCTTCCTACCTCTCTGCGTTATTCCTGCTCTCCAGCTGCATGAACCAGGCATATTCTGGTAGCGCCTGTAAGAGGATCCCAAGCCTCTTGCAACAGGTGCTGTCCACATCAGGAACAGATCCAAGTGGATGCCAACACACATCAGTCTGAGACCAGGGCTCCTCACCAACTCCTACCTATGCATGTGCTGCCAAAGCAACTGGCTGAGTGGATCCAAACTAGATGGAGCACTGGTGCCCCGTGTTCTTTTCTGCCAAACTAGCCAAAATGTGTGACAAGACATTTGATCTGGTACATGGTACTTAACAAAGTAAGAATGGCAGCAAGAGACCACGCCTGCTTAAAGATCAAGTTTCTCCCCTGCAGCTGCCTGAGCAGGAAAACGAGTGTATAGGAAATCCATGCTTTTTGTTGCATGCTTTTGATAGGGCTTCCAAAGCTACCCTGAAGCTGGATTTACTGTATTGCTAAACAACACTCTGAGCAACTGGCTTTGAGATCTGGACCCCAGACACTTCTCCAAATGCATTGCAGCTCCACCAGGAGTATCTCCATCCATAGCTGGCATTTGTTAGGCTCCAAATGCTTGGCCTTTTTCTTCTTTAAATTCTATTGCATGCAAGAGGAACATCCAAAAGGATTCCTATATTTGTCTTCATCTTTTAGAGGATCATCCTTTTATGAACATACTGTTCTGGCTTCTGCCACCTTTTGTAGGGATCTTTGTCCCTAGAGCAGCCATTGCCCTCTTCTTTTCTCCAACAAGTGATTTGTGTCACTAGAACAGAATTAGAAAAGATACCATCCTTGAACTTAGAGTTTTGAATCACTTCCTATTCTGTTTGTTCATTGCAGCCACTCATGATGTGAGGGACAACCTGGTGCTGCAGGACCACAGATGAGATGGGCTTCTGTCAGGACAATGTGTCACAGCCCATGGCACCTGGAAATTAAGAAAATCTAAACAAGCCCAGTCCTTCAAAACTCAAATGCTCTGTAGCAGGAAACACTTATCCAATAGTCTGTAGAAATGGACTTAAGACATACTTGCCCAACTGTGTTTTTATGGGCCTATCAGATGAGGTTCCTTCAGCATAAAATTTGGTATATCTGTGGAGTCTGTTGGGTTTGCCTATCTGATGTCCAAGGAATCCATCTAAAGCTCAAGTCTCCCCTAGGGTTTCCAGAATTTGGAATGGCACCTACATAACAGGCAAACAAACAAACAAGTAACAAAACCCCAACCAAACATAAAAAACACCTAACACTGTATATATTAGACATTTGCAAACAAAGTTGGGAGGCTACAGAAAGTCACATCTGTGAGAAAAGTCTCTGGAGTGTCTATGGTCTCCTGAAAGTAGTTAAGTTTGGGAGTACTTTCCTTTGACATCCCCAGTTTTAATTTCAATAGAAAAGGAGCTTCAGAGCCCTAAGAGATTTGTTGAGATGTGAAAAGGTGAGCCTCAGGGTCCCCATTCATTTCCACCAAGTCATCTTCCCTTCCAAGGACCTAATTCAAGGGGATGACCCTTCAAGTCCACACTTCCAGAAATTTTTTCCAGAGCTGGAGCAGTCTTGAAAGAAACACAGATTTCCCCTGCATTAGGTTTTCCAAGATGTCTCTGGTCCACAGTATGTGCTGGGCTCTGTATTTCACAAATGGAGCCTTGACAAAAGGCACGTCCATCCCTTAGCTGTCCCTTTTCTCCCTGCAGCTCCTCACCCAGTGTCAGCAGCGAGCTGGTGGTGAATGGAGAGCTTGTTTGCTCAAGGCTGTCTCTGAGTGAGCTGAGTGCTGTTTCCATGCCAAACCCTGAGTGATGAGCAATTGGGCTCCTCAGCTTAGGAAGGCTGGGACACTGCTTTGGTGTTACAAGCAGATGGGGCAGGCAGAGCCTCTAACATTAGCAGTGTGTTGCAACGTGCAGAAGGAGGGGGAGAGAAAGGCTAGGAGAACAAGAGGAAAAGAGACCTGAGGGGTCTGGACTGATCCCTTTTGGTGTACCCAAAATTATCTTTCCTTCACTCTCAAATTGGCATAACACAAACCAGATGCCCTTCAGCTCAGGTGCTGACCTAAGCCTCTCTGCTTGGATTGAAAGTGGTTCTCCTGCTCCTGTGGGGCTAACAGTAACCTGGCCAGTCCAAAAAGGGCTTCAGCAAGCAAGAGAATAAACACTCAGAGAATAGGAAAGTCGGAGTTGGAAAGGTTCTTTTTCACTGGATGCTTTTCCCTCTTTTGTTTGTAAAGTACCTGCCACTCATAAATGAGAACCAGGCCCCTGATGACCATATCCTTAGTACTGGATTCATTAGCAGAAAATGAAAACTTTCCCTGTCCTTATGCTAGTCTGTTGTTCTTTCCCCAGAGGATCTCTCGATAGAGGAGAGGCCCCCATGGAGCCATGTTCCTGTTTGTCCCTCCAGGTCCACTGTGCCTCATGGGACTAGATGGGTTTGATATTGTCCTAAATTTTCCACCATCTGCTAGCATCCACAAACTCTCCTTGATTTCCCACACCTGCCCTTACCTAACACACAGTTAATGTGGTGATTTTACCTGTGGCTTGTTCAGCTGTCATGTCCCCAGTATCAATGTGTTTTTTTCTCCTCCCCTCAGCTCCAGATTGCTAACTGATCCTGCAAGGACACTGTCCCCTGCCCTCTTCCCTGCCTCTGCTATGGACACTTCTGCTTTTAGCCTCCCCACGCCGGCAGTGTTGGAGGAGGGGAATGCCTCCAGTAGCTGGGCAGGCTTCACTAGCCCCAACAGCTCCTCCACCGTCAGCCCTGGTGTAGTTGTCAGCGGTGTCCTCATCCCCGTGGTGTACCTCATTGTCTGTGTGGTGGGGTTGGCTGGGAATTCCCTGGTCATTTATGTGGTCCTGCGGCACTCCGTGAGCGAGTCGGTGACCAATGTGTACATCTTGAACCTGGCCCTGGCTGATGAGCTCTTCATGCTGGGCCTGCCCTTCCTGGCTGCACAAAATGCCCTGTCCTACTGGCCCTTTGGTTCTTTCATGTGCCGCCTGGTGATGGCCGTGGATGCCATCAACCAGTTCACCAGCATCTTCTGCCTGACGGTGATGAGCGTTGACCGCTACCTGGCTGTGGTCCATCCAGGGAAGTCCTCCAAATGGAGGACAGCACGGGTGGCCAAGGCCGTGAGTGTAACCGTGTGGGTGCTGTCTTCCATAGTGGTGCTGCCTGTGGTTGTCTTCTCAGATGTCCCTTTAGGGATGAGTACGTGCCACATCCAGTGGCCAGAGCCCGTCTCAGTGTGGAGAGCTGGATTCATCGTCTACACTGCTACCCTGGGCTTCTTTGGACCACTGCTGGTGATTTGTCTCTGCTATCTCCTGATTGTTGTGAAGGTTCGCTCCTCTGGCAGACGGGTGAGGGCTCTGTCCTCCAAGCACAAGCTTTCAGAGCGCAGAGTGACCCGCATGGTAGTGACTGTGGTGGCTGTCTTCGTCCTTTGCTGGCTTCCCTTCTACGTCCTCAATATAATCAACGTTGTCTGCCCTCTGCCAGAGGAGCCATCCCTCTTTGGAGTGTACTTCCTTGTGGTGGTGCTGCCGTATGCCAACAGCTGCGCCAACCCCATCATCTATGGCTTCCTCTCCTACCGCTTCAAGCAGGGCTTCCACAGAGCCATCTTCAGGCCATCCCGCCGAGTTCAGAGCCAGGAGGTGCCAGCATGCCCCCCCGAGAAGATTGATGACGAAAGGGAAGAGGGTGAGATCAGCAAGATCACCCGGAATGGAAATGACCGGCAGGAGTGCCCTCTAAGTAGTGAAGAAGGAAAAAGCAATGAGCAAAAACCACTCCCTGAGGATCCTGCGGGATGTGAGAAGAGCAACAAGTTGCATGTCAGTTATTTATGATGAAAGGGGTGGTGCAGGGGAAAGAGACATCGGGACATGGGATCCCCTTCACCTTCTCTGCTTTCAAAGGCAATGGGAGACATCGATGCAAGGGAATAATAAAGTCTGAGGGTATGCTTAAAGGTGAATAGGGCTCCATGATCTTGTGGAAAAGCAAGGCATTGTTCTTGGCTTTGGAAGAGACACCTGAGGTTTGTGTGGTCCCAGTGTTACCAGAAATCAGTAAAAAATAAAACCGCCTTAACACTAATGTAACATTAAGAAGAAGGCATTATTTATTTGGCTGGCTGCACAAGGGGGTATCTCCTTCAAAATATCATGCATGCTGAGTACAGAAAAAGCTTCCATTTATATACTATATTTTATATAAATGCTCATTGATTTTCCCAGAATAAACATACATATGATATTAATTTCCTAAAAATCATGGATGTATTTTCCCTCTCTTTTACATGTGTCCCTCTGTCCTGGAGTCTCTTGGTGGTTCCTTGTGGTTGGTGATCCCAAAGTCATACCTGACTGCTTGGTGAACTGGTAAAAGTTGGCACAACTGGGCTGGTTGCTTTTGAGTTCTTCTTCCTACAGAATAATATTGTGCAGCTCCACAGGCCAGTGCGTTTTGAAGAATAAGCATCATATTCACCACTAGGAGCAAACGATTGTTCATCTGGCAACACCAGGTAAAAAGCAGACTGCATTTAGGAGGAGCTGAAGAGGAGATGGGCACTGCGAGTACAGAGAGAGCAAAGTCTGCCCATAGATGACCCAGCTTTGGAGGGCATAGGCTCCATCTCATGGTGGCACCTCGAGGAAGTCCCCAGGTGGCATATACCACATGTAGGCAACCCAGTGCCTTGACTATCCTCCTTATAAACATGAGAAGTGGTTTACCTTGAGAACAGGAAGGAGAAATGTCTGCAGCAAAGACATACCAGCCAGTTGCATGCATGGCTGGCCCCTCTCTGGTTCTTAAAAAAGTCTTGGGGACAAATTTCCTGCCCATGCTGATCATGGCTAGAGACCACTGACTGCTCAAAACCTCCTCTTTCTTTTCAGAGCTCTTAAAGACTCTAGGCAGAATGCCCAGAGAGACTTATCTAGGATAAAAATATGGATCATTTCTTTCCTGCACCTTGCATTCCTCAGGGTTCCCCTGGTGCCTCTGCACCCTGGTGGGAGGTTTAACAAGAGTAGAGAAGAAGACAATGAGACATGAGTTGGAGGCAGCATTTCTTTTCTTCTCCTTAAGCTTTACTGTAAATAAAGAAAAAGTCTTTGGACTTAGAAGGCCAGGTGGAGAAAACTGTTCTGTGTGTTTAGGGCATGGATTTGTGCTATAGATTTGGCTCTCCTGAGAGCACACAATGCCTTTGAGTGTAGTCAATGTCTGTAGGGAGTTATGTTTGGCTGATACAGGAGATGAAGGCGTCTCTAAGTACAGGATGGGGGTAGGAAGCAGATAGAGGTCAGGGCATCTCCAGTGTGTGAGAGCTGTGGTTGTAAAAAGTCTGGGCAGTACTAGGAACCAATTTATCCTGTGGGAAGCGTTAGAGTATTTGGCTCAGGATGGTGAACAAATGATGTGTCTGCATGTGCACAAAGGTAGTTGTAGGCAAAACTTTGTTCCCTGGACTGTACATGTATGGAGATGGCTGAAGAGGATCACACACTGAGGAGTCAGGGCTGATGGGGGCTGGTGCCACTCTTGGGCACTGATGCTCATCTGCTGGGAGTGTGCACATGTGTACAGGGGTACTTAAGGGGGTATGCATGTGTGTAAGTGTGCACAAACACAGATGAGGGGGTGTGTTTACGTAACTGCAGGATGTTTAAGTCCGGATGTGAATGCTCGGATAAGAGCTGGAGAGTAAGTGTGCTGCTGTGGAGTTGGGTGAGTGATTGGTCCTGCACACTGGTTGCTGGAGGGAAGTTGTGGATGGGCCCATCTGAGTGTGCAGGCTAGAGGAACAGCACTGTACAAGGGTGGGTGGGATGAAAGTCTCCCTCTCCACTTTGGCTTCATTCCTGCAGCTCTGCTAATATGTCTATCCCCACACTTTTAACTTCTGCACAAATGTTATTGCTAAGCTATGGCCACCAAAATGACCCTCATACCACAGGCCTTTGTGAAGTTTTCCCAACAGTTTTAAGAAATGGGAAGGAGAGACCCACCAGAAGGACACATGCCTCCCCGAGGTCAGGAGATGTTGCAGGAGGAGACTTGTGGAGGGTCAGTTATGGAAGCTGGCAGGGTAATGGGAATATATCTCACAGATCACTTTAGAGAAGGTAAGAGAAGGGAAGGAGTGGCATGGGGTTGGGTGTGCTGGGACAGAAGCCAAAAGCCCTGGGCTGGGAAGCAGAACAAGCTGCAGCAGCTGAGGATCGTGGGAGCAGAACCACTTTATGAGGAAGCAAGAGTCAAGGTCACACAGAGGCAATGTGAGAAGATGTGAAGGCCTGGCAGGCATCAGAACTGCAGTGCAGGGCACCCAGCTTTGGAAAAGGACTGTCACAGGGTGTCAGGTGAACAGACATATCTTAGCCCGGTGAGGAAAGTTGGGCAGGGACTGCAGACACAACCAACCAAAACACATTCAGCTGTGCTCTCAGCCACTAGTACTGCCATCACCTCCATGACAAAGATTGTCCCCTGAAATATTACATCCTCATGTTTCCTATTTAAGCCTGGGATGCTGATGCCAAGCTGTCCATGACTGCAGGCTCAGCCTGGGGAGCTGAGCTGCCTGCCAGCCTGCTCAGGAACTGCTGAGCTGCCCTTACAGCGCTCCCCTGAGCACAGGAGTTCAGGCTCAGCTCATGGGGAAAATAAAAAGCTTGGTGGCCAGTTTCTATCTTCTGCTATGTCTTTACATCTTTTTCTCCTTCAATCCATGCATCTGCTTCCCACAGTGTGGGCCCCAGTCAGAAAAGAAGCCAAACTATTCATGGGCGTGGGATACAGCTTGTTGGACTAAAAAAAGCCTCTGTTTTAGTTTCTTGGGGAGCTCCCGCAACATCCACTGGATGAAACACAACCAAGAAATCCTGGCAGAATAAGGATGCACTTCCAAAGTTTCTGCTTCTGTCAGGGGCAACAAGAAAGATGGGAAGGGCTTGGATGGTGGAAAGATTAACAGGGCTGACTACCAAATGGTCAGATATATGGGCAACATAGCACTTCAGACTCCAGTCTTTGTTGCTCTTCTTGCAGAGAAGAGCAGAGCCAGGTGAGAGCTGGACTTCTCTGTCAGACCAATCACTGTAGGACAGAGCATAAATTGTATTATCTGAGGAGCTTGTAGCACTGCTCGTGGTTGATGACCAGGCTCTGAAGAAGACATGTGACTGTGAGCAAGGACCTTGCAGGAAACAGCTCAGGTGGGTGGGGGGCAGATCCTTATCCATGGAGTGGCAGCCCAGCTGCCATGGGGAGATGGGGGAAGTTCCCCAGCTGCCAACACACTTAACAGAGAGTCTCCTTCACCACCAAACTGAGCTGAGACTTCATTTCACATGCCTTTGCAGCTCCATCTGCTGCAAATCACCATTCAAGAAACTCTGTCAACTGGTTGGCTTCTTAAAATACCAGCATTCCTTAAGAGCCCAAGCACTGCAATGCCAGCACCAAACAAGTATGCCAAGGAGATATCATTTTGACACACGGAATCTGAGGTCCCACCAAGGCAGCTCTGCAGGGCAGCCTGCTGGGGCAAACAAAAGGAGATCTTTAGATTAAATAGGGATTTAAAAGAAAAGAGACACAAGCACCACGTTTTTCTGTCTTATGATTTCTTTGACCCCCTAGGCTGTATCCTGTTTTTCAGTGACAAATTGGGAAAACAAAAAATAAAGATGAACAGAAAATAAGACTGGAGGAAGGGAAGGAAAAGGCATTTATTGTCCAAAATTCATGAGGAGAAAAAAATGCCACAAAATTCTTCTAGCTATCACCATGGATTTAAAGGCTGTTTTTCATAGGAACAGGCATTTGATATGATAGTCAGGATGTCATTGCCTTCTGACCTCTGCTCTTTCCTCAGCACTGTCTCCCCGTTGGTGAATCTCCAGAGTTTTCTGTGGCAATGGCATTAATCTGGTTGCTCTTGTGATCCCTCTGCCTCTCCTTAACCATTCTGTGGTTGACTCTGGGCAGCACAGAGGTCATGGGGACTATGTGCAGTGGCTAAATGAAAGTCTGGGTCTGTTCAGGGGGGATTTGCTCCAGTCAGGTATGGAAAAGAGATTTTCTCTACTGGGTGCAGAGACATGGAGATAAGGGCTCCATCAAGCCCTGTGCTGCACAAAAGGTTTCATTCCTGTCACGTAGTGACCAGAGCTGCAAGACTAGAAAGGGCTGCAATGATTTCAGCAGCATTGTGCAATCCTCTTCCCAGCAAACAATCTGTGATTACAGATGGGGTGATAGAGACACGGGGAGCCCATTCTGTCAGAGAGTCCATGCACACACATCAGGGTTCACAAAAGCAGATAGAGAGAGGCATTTGTGTGTGCTGCGAATGCATGCATGAAAATGAGTGTTTGTTCTATGATTGCACATGTGTAGGCGTGTGTACGTGCAACAGCATGGATGTGTATAAACACACATATTCATGCCATGCACAGAATCAAGCAGATATAGGTGTTCATGGGACCATATGGGACCACCCACACACCCAGACCTGTGTGTACTGCTCAGCCTAAGCGTGAGCACCAGGAAAGTGGCACATTCACCTCAATGCACACAGGCCCAGGCTGGGAGAGGGCAAATGCACCTTGCCAAGGACCCTCCACGCACACACACACACACCAAACCAAACCACTCAGCGGTGGCATGGGGCAGCTGTGGATCCACTCAGTGTGACCTTTCTGCTCTGCAGTGGATCTTCAGGAGGAAAACTGGAAGGGTAGTGAATGGTGATGGCAGAGGAGCTCCAGAGTGGGGGACAGAGGCTGTGTTTCCAGGTTGTTACCAACACAGCCCACACATAATGTCATCTGAAGCTGTTGTTAGGGAGCTGCTGTTTTTTGTCATCATCAGGGAATCACAGCAGCTCAAATTAGGCAACAGCAAAACTGTCCAAGCCATGTTCTCTGTTTTCTGCTGTTTTACAGGGCTGTAGGGGGTGTGTGGAGGGAGCAGGAAGCATTGTTGTAATGGAGTAGCCTCTACAGAAAAGAGATGGGAATACAAAAAAAGGGAAAACACCTATAAAAAGAAGATGCTCCTAGCTCTCCTGAGGATCCGACAGAGAAGTGAAATGCTTTATCTGCTCGAACGAGTGGAAAATATGCAAATATTTGCTTATGAAAAATTGCTGTTCTTTGCCTTCCCAAGCATAAACTATGCGAACGCCACACACCACGCAGCCGGCTCACGCAGATCTCACACTCAGCGCGTCATGCACAAACACACACACGCGCGTACCCAGTGCGTCAATGCAGCCGGGCAAGGACACGTGCCTGGGCTGCAGCACAGCCGCCTCTTCTCCGTGACAAACAGGGCCTGGGGGCACGGGAATAGGGATGCCTCGACCGGCGAGCTGTGCCTGGGCGGGCAGTGTCCTGCCGCGGCTCCCCGCCGTGCTCTGGAGCCAGAGCAGCTGCGGAGCTGCGGGCGGAAGGGACGCGAGAGCCAAACCCGGTCCTGCCTTGCTCCCGGGCATGCGGGACACCTCCGGGGAGACGCAGCGGGGCGGGAGGGGCAGGGCGGGGGTGGCGCCGAGAGACGAGGGGGATGCGGGGGATGCGGGGATGCGGGAGATGCGGGGGATGCGGGAATGCGGGGGATACGGGGATGCGGGGGATGCGGGGGATGCGGGGAATGCGGGGAATGCGGGGATGCGGGGGATGCGGGGGATGCGGGGGATGCGGGGGATGCGGGGGATGCGGGGGATGCGGACGCTGCGCGGCGCGTCCTGCAGAGGGGGATCGGGCACCGGCTAGCAGGTGCGGCCCCGCGGCGAGCCGGGAATTCGCCCGGGCTCCTGCCACTCTCACTGGGGTCAGGACTGCGCTGCCAAGCGGCAGTGGAGCCTCTCCGTGCCAACCTCCCGCATGTCAGGCACCCAGAGGGGCCTGTGCAGGCATGAGAGGTGCGCACTCGCAGCACAGAGAGACAGTTGTGTCCTGGGCTGCATCAAAAGAAACGTGGCCAGCAGGTGGAGGGAGGTGATCCTGCTCCTCTGCTCCTCTCTAGTGAGACTCCATCTGGAGTACTGCATCCCAGTATAGGAAGGGTATGGATCTGTTGGAGCAGGTCCAGTATGACAGTGATGAAGAGCCTCTGTCCTATGAAGACAAGCTGAGAGAATTGGGGTTGTCAGCCTGGAGAAAAGAAGGCTCCATGTAGACCTTAGAGTCCCTTCCAGTACCTAACAGGAGACTACAGGAAAGCTGGAGAGGGACTTTTCACAATGGCATGTAGTGACAGGACAAAGGGGAATGGCTTTAAAATAAAGGAGGTCAGGGTTAATTAGAAAGAAATTAGAAAGAAATTGTTCACTGTGAAAGTGGTGAGGCACTGGCACAAGTTGCCCAAAGATGCTGTGGCTGCCCCATCCCTGACAGGCTTTGAGCAATCTGATCTACTGGAGCATGTTCTTGTCCCTGACAGCGGGCTTGGAATTAGATGGTCTTGGAGGTCCTTTCCAACCCAAAACCACCCTGTGATTCTATAATTCTGCCATGTCAGTCTAGTTCCCTTAGTGGAAAGCACACCTCACGGATCCAAGAGTTTGTGAGCTCTGAAACACCAACTTCCTTGCCCATCCACCTGTCCACTCATGACCCACCACCCCATCCCCTATTCACAAAGTTTTTGTTTCTTTGGTGAAAAAGCTCATGGGTATCTCTGAATAAAGTTTTCTCACCCAAACCTCTGTGGCACCTTTCTCAGCACTCCTTGTGAGAGCTGATATGCCCTGAGTAGCGATCTACTGTTAATAAGTGATGTGGGCAGGTCTAGGGATGTGCATGGGAGAAGATGGCAAAGGAGTAAAATTTTCTGGGTCTACACAGGAGTGGATGGGAGGAGGGGGCCTTCAGGTTCATGCCAATACAGAGAAGCAGAAGGCAGCAGGCTTGCCTTGAAGGCTAATTTTAAGAACTGGTTCAAACAGACTACAGTGTCACCTGGTATCTCCCACCCAGCCAAGCTGCTGGATCTAGGTGTTCTCAAGGCAGCAAACTCTTCCTGGTCACACTAGGGATAGTCCTTGTAGTCATATGCCAGAAGCTGGGGTGGATACCAGTTCAGTTCCTTGGTCTCACAGTCAGGGTCACAAGGCGAGGGTAAGAGATGGGACACTCAAGTTGGAAAAGCTTCTGATGGGGAGAGGGGCAGCCTGGGTGATGCTGTGAGGCATCTCCAACTGATGCAGCTTGTGAGCCAGTGTCTGATACCCTCCCTGCTCAGCTGTGCCACACAAGGACTGGCTGTCAGAGCACTGGGAAGGAGACAAGCTCACCCTTTCATGCTCAGTATTGGAGACTGCCAGGTATAGCAACAGCTTTGCTCAAGCAATGAGTGCAGGTGAACGGCTCTTCCAGCTGCTTCTCAGCCACGTGGCATTTCAGCAATGCACAGGGAAGGGGAAAAAAAAAAATCAGAGTCTTTGCCAGGCCTTGATCTCTGTTTGAGACAGGCCAGGCCGCCAAGCAGAACACAGCTGAAATCCCTGCTGGCAAAAGTGCCTTCAAACTCAGCAGCAGCCCACATAAAGCCAGGGAACGTGTCATTTCCAATTTCTGCTTGGTCCAGGCCCCACATAGGCAGAAGTCTAAAGAGAAATGTAGCTGTACAGCTGACATCTAATAAGTCTGCCTATCCTTAGAGACACAGAAAGTATTCTAATTCTTTTGTACCACTCTGGTGCTCTTGAGTAACAAGAGCTGGCTGTTGCACAAGCCCTGTGCACGGATGTGGAGTCCACAGGCTGGAAAAGATTCATCTAATCATAGAATCACAGAATAGTTCGGGCTTGAAGGGACCTTTAAAGGTCATCTATTCTTTCCAGCCTCTTCTGCTGCCTGGCCAGAGATGATCAGCAATCCTGGTACAGCAGAGTGACAGCTGCTGTTACAGGATAACCTGAGGGCACCACAAACTTCTGCAGCAAAAACCACATTGCCACCTTTCCACGTCTCAGGTGTACCCCTCCCCATTTACAGGCATTGTGGAAGGACAAGGAAAAGGTACCCAGGAGCAGTCAGGCTGTGATGGAGAGGAGGCAAGTGCAAGCAGTGCTGCTCATCCCGTCCCAGCTCTTGAAACACATGTGAGCTCTCTCTCCAAGGGTAGTAACAGCAGTAGCCAAAAGCCTGAACTTTGCTTCCAGAAGGAATCAGCTGTTGAGCTGAGCAAATTGTGATGCTGTGCAGGGTGGGTGGAAGAAGGGAGGGAGGGAGGAAGGGAGGGAAGAAGGGAAAGAGGGAGGGAGAGCCAAGCCTGACACGGGCCAGGGCAGGAGGGGAGGCACTCACAAAGGCCTTGGAGGCAGGATGGAAAAGACAGTAATTACATAAGAGCACTTGGCGAGCATCTGGCTGGAGTCAGCTGGGCCCTGCCGGCCCTCCCTCCTGCGCTGCTAACCAGGAGCAGCTGAGGATACGGGATACAGGATACGGGATAGAGGATACGGGATACAGGATACGGGATACAGGATAGAGATAACTCCACGCGGGACCCCTGCGGAGGGGAGCGGAGGTAAGAGGTGCTCCGCTTCCCCTCCTGGCTTGTGCTGCTCTTGAAGATTAGGGGCAGAGGGTGGGGAGCATGGGGAAGGAAAGGCAGCTGTGGTGGATAAGTCAGGAATGGGAAACAGAAGGGGCTCTGCCTCTTGGTGCAAATGATAGCTCTGCTCTGGAGGTTTGGTGAGGGAGGAGCTGTGAAGAGTGAGTGTGCATGGATGTATGTGTATGTGCGTGTATGTGCAACAGGGCAGATGATCCACAGGGGAACTGAGCTGTACACAGGGGCTAGAGAGGAGAGAAAACATTAATTTGCTTCTCCATATCTGTGGTAGAGAGGTGTAATAGGATGGATGCAGCCACTGAGGTAGAGACAGTCTTTGTTCCCCTACTTTGCCAGTGTTGTGGTGGGTACAGGAAAAGGGAGGAAATGGAGGAGGAGGAAACAGCTGCTTTTGACCAGGAATCGTTGCAGTATAATCTGGACAATGCTTCCCTGGGCTGCCTCCGAGGCAAAGTGTGTGATGAGGTAGAGTGAAGATTGTTGGACACACAAGGTGCCCTCAGGATTGGACTGCACTTTAAAGCATGGCTGGCACAGGTCTACTGGATAGAATTCTCAAAGTCTCCTGCAAATGTGGCTGCCCTGGCAAAATATTGCTGGTACACACTGTTCCCTTCAGGGAGCAGGGCAGTATTACCCTAGAAAAAGTGTCTTTACTGGCATAAACTTCTGCCCAGCTGGGCAATGCCACCAGAGCACATCTTTGTTTGCTGGCTCCTGGCAGGTCCCTATTCAGCCCAGATGAGACATTAAACACAAAGTCCTGCTCGCTCCCCACTGTGAGCTGTTCTTGCAGTCAGATGAGACACAGGCAAAGCCCCAGCTGACAAGGTCCCCCATGAAGAACATCTGCTTGGCTGTGAGCAGCTCAGGAGTGCAGATGGAAATGTGGGACGGAAATGAGGACAATGGCCTCCCTGCTACCTGTTTCCCTGGGAAAGGTGGAAGAGGCCAGGCATAAAGCCAAGAACTGCAAAAGTGGGTAATGTCATGCTTGGAAATAAGCCAGGTGGGAAAACCTGAAAGAGGCACTGCAGAAGCTTTTTTGTGACAGAGAGGAACTTCGTCCTCAGTATCAGTCTCTTAAGTTTTCATGCACACCAGAAAATTTACTTGCCTTTAATAGTACTGTCAGCTGCCAAAATTCCCACCGGCAGCAGCCAGGAGCAGACAGCACCACTGATCACAAAACCCCTCTTCTGTCAGCTGGTTAGGCTCCATTAGCAAGAAGTATTGCCCTAACCTTTTCCCCCCTCTCATTTCCCGAAAGGGGAAACTGAGGCACGGGCAAACATGGGCAACTTGCAGTGGATTTCATTGCATGTCAGTGCTGGAGCCTGGTGAGGAGCTCATGCGCTGAGCAGTGATTTTCTCCATCCTCTTTGTGCCCCAGCTGGAAGGCATGTGCACTCCATGTTCATTGAGCTCCAGGCTGACAGGCAGCCTGAGAATATCTCCAGGCCTCCCAGCCCCCATTCCTCCCTTCCCCCCCAGCTCACAGTACATATTTTCCCAGAGTTTTCCGCTTGCTTCTCCAGTGGTTCTGGGGTCCTGCCAAACGCCAGCCACTCTCTGGGAAGCGGGGCCTCCCATTCCTAAACCAAACAAATGGGAGAAGGGAAACAGGAAGAAAAAAAGTCTCAGCACACGTAGACACGCTCAAAACCCTGTTTCCCTCAGAAACCTTGGAGCCTTGTGCAGCTCCTCTTGGAAATTGCAGGAGGCACAGTGCTGACTTGGCATTTCTGACCCCTGCAGAACAGAGATATTGTCCATCCTTCTTTCTGCCTCCCGAAGATCTGTGTGTGCACGCCCCCCCTTCCCCCACACACATACCCAGGGTATAAATACCCTGGTCAGTTTTGGTGCAGGATGGAATCTTCTAATCCTCTTCCCAACAGACTTTGCAGTGTGAGAAAAATCTCCTGTCTCTCCCACCCTTCATTCCTCTCCTCTCCAAAATGCCCTTCATTCCGATGTTCTGGTGCAGCCACATTGTGCTTAGCCCGAAGGCACAAGCTCATCAGCTTGGTGCCAAGCTGGGGACAATGGTCACAGCCAGGGTTTGTTTCCAGATCCCCATTTTTGCTGGCAAGCAGCTCCCAACAGCCAGGCTCTGCTTCAGACCAGGCACATCCCTCCCGTCCAAAATGCTCGGCCTGGGACCTAAACAGGGGATATGACCAGGGGATGACACGTGCTGGAGCACAAGGCTTGGGGCTCTGCCCAGGCAGAGGGGATGACCAGAGAGGGAAAAAACTGATGCCTCTCCCAGTTGGCAGCTGCTCCTGTAGAAATATCATGCCTGGGGCAAGAGGCCACAGTGACGTGCAGAAAAAACAATGCAGGACAGAAGGAAAGATGAAGTTTGGGGATTATGAGTGGGTCAGGCACAGCTGGGGAGAAAGCATGGCCAAGTGAAGGACTAATGGATGGGACAAGGGACTAGCACAAAGGACTGAGGGCAGAATCCTGGAGCATCTTGCATGAAGGAAAGCCTGTCTCTGGCACAATCCACCTTATCTTGTCTGTCCTGAGATGCCAAGGGTGGGACACGGCCCTGCTGCTGTCTACCCCTTGCACAAGGCACAGTCTGTGCTGCCTGCATTTTTTTGCTGGCTGGAAATGAAAATGCAGAGAATAAAACCAAACCAACAACACGTACGAGGAAAAGGCACTTCCTAGGAAAGAGTTAAAAAGACACTGAAACCCAAGCCGGTTTAGGATGGAGAGCACCCAAAGTCAGGGAGGGAAAGGGAGGGAGAGGAGAGGGGAGGGAGCCGGTCCAAGCCTAGCTTGTGCACCCAGCCAGCGCTGAACAGTGCCTGTGCCAAGAGCCGGCTTCCTTAAAGCCGTGGGCCCGGGGGCCTGCCCTGCAGGCAGAGGGGAGCTGAGGAGCAGGGGCTGGGAAGAGAAGAGGGGAGCCCTGGGTCCCCGGGGTGAGCAGCTGTGCCGTGCCGGGGGCAGGCAGCAGGATGGGGGGCACAGGCTGCCCAGGGGCTTTCTCAGCTGCTTGGCGTGTCTGTCTTTCGTAAGCACAGTTCTCTGCAAGCTCCAGAGCTTCACGTCCTCCACCATCAGTAGTGAAGCAGCTCCCTTCTGGTCTGCCCAAAAGCTGTGCTGGGGAACTGGACGTCCCCTTGGGAAGGTGCTGGGGTTTGCCTGAGAACCCACTGGGCATGGGTGGGAGGGGACCGAGCCGCCGGGACGGGTGGGATTTGGTGGGGGAAAGGAGGGGGCTGAAGTTACGTTCCAAGCCCACAGGAGAAGAGGCATTTCTGCCAAGAGATGTGGGTCAGGCACCATCTGGGACATGGGGATTTTGGGGCTAGATTCCTATAAAGAGTTGATATGCAGTGATAAGAGGGCTGGGGAATTTTTTTACAGCGCTTGCCACAGATTGAGCAGTCTACAAGAGCATGCTTTTGCTAAAGAAATCTTGAGGTTGGACTCAATGACCCTAGAGGTCTTTTCCATCTTAACAATTCTATGATTTGTCTCCTTCCTCTGTCCCAGCCTGGGAACTGAATATTCTAGTGGCTTTAATGGTTTGCCTAGTCAGCATCAAGCCTTCTCCCAGGGTCAGCACTGAGTCTCCACTGGCCTGTGCAAAAGGGTGCGTGACATCCTCTTGGGCCATGCAGTTGCTGCTCAGATTGCAGCCTTGAACAAGCATGTAAGCTCCCTCCACAGGACAATGCCATTTCATCCCACCCCTGGCTCCCACCACAGAAGGATGTTTTATTACGATCTCAGTTCAATCCCTTATGTCCTTCCCCTTCTTATACCTCACTCTTGGCACTTCCTCCTATCTTCCCAGGTCACCATGGACATAACCTACCTGCGCACATCCCTGACCTTGCTTTTTCTCCCTCTTGTTGTGTTTGGGGCACCCACTGATGAACCCAACCTCACAGAACCAGGCCCTGGTGCTTGCAGGCGCTGTTGTGACTCACTGGACTCTTCCACAGACAGCCCACCAGTCCCTCCCAGCCACCACCACTTTCCCTACCCAGTGCCAGAGGTCCGTCCCTATATCAACATCACCATTCTGAAGGGTAAGTGTTTGCCCTGGGATGCCAAGGCTGGCTCAGGGACTGATGGCATTGCAGTGGAGGTGGCAGCTGGATTGCTGGCATGCTGGATGTTCTAACAGACCACCAAGAGCCATCCTGGAAGATAAATGACCACGCACACTCTGCCTGGGGTTTAGATGTTTTTTGCTGTGATGAGGAGTGGCCTGGGGGAAAGGAAGTCAGTGTGTATCTCTGCTGTGATCTCTGTCTCTCAGGATGCTGCCTGCTACTAACTTTTCCTCCTTACTAACACAGGAGTAGCACTGACAGCCTCTTGCCAAACTGGGAGGACACATTCCTCCTCTCAGACTTAGAGAGTCCTGTAGTGTCTGAGGGAAGGCACACTCCTTATCAACTGCAAAATAAGCTTGTTTGGAGGGCATCGGCACCCAGGGAGGTTGTAGGGAAACCTCCTCCAGCTCTGTGGATCATGTGCATTTGGGAGTGGGAGGAGAGCAAAGAGAAGCAGCAGTTACTTGCAAGCACCTCCAGGTTAAAACTGGTAGTGACCCTCAGCTCACTCCACCCTGCAGTGGCTGGCTTGGTTAATGGGAAAGGGATCCCTATTTTAGATCAGCTCCTCCCTTCAGGACTCCCCTTTTAGCCTTTGCTGTGGACAAAAGCCTGTTCCCAGCTGGATGCTGCCACACACTTCTGGTAGCTCTGTGGTTTGTCTGGGTTAACTAGCAGATGCACTCCCTTCCCTGCCCTACCTGGAAGTAGCTGCAATCCATCAAAGCTCCGAAGGGCAGATAGAGGCCTAGACTGGATTGGGGTGGCATAGGGGGACCTTCAATACCATGCAGGGGATGAAGAGGAGGAAAAGAACAAGATACAGATTTTGAATGCTGTCACTTATTTCTGGAGGCTGCTCTGAGTCCCATTTCTTCTCTGTATACACAAAGTACGTTCTGATGCTGGTCTCTCTCTGTAGTGATGCCTGCCCAAGTGTGTGATGGGCAGTGCACACACCCCAGGTTAGAACAGCTGTATTAATTTTACAAGATGCTCAAAGCATGCCAGCATTGTGAAAGTACCATCCTCTAAGCTGAAGTGTTCCATCTGCCTGGTCCAACTTGGATCTTTTCCCTCTGACCCAGCTTTTTGTCCCTCCCTAATCATATTCCCCCACAAGTGTTAGCAGTTCTTCCCCTTCTCCAGCCTACAGCAAGATCAGTGTGAGTCCTGTGTGGATAATTGGGTCATAGGAGAAGTGTGTGGGAGGGTAAGGCTGTGCTGGAGGTAAAGGAGTGTGGGGGAGGAAGAAGAGGTCAAGAGCCCCAGTGGTACTTCGGATTGCTGGGCTCACTTTGAGGCTGAAGTCTCCTAGGGAGAGATCCTGGTGCCTCCAGCAGGGCCATATCATTGGGGAAGAGACTCCAGTAGCTCCCACAGCTTTGCTATCTCCTATCCCATGAAGAGCATTGGTATGGTGATCCTCAGGAATGTTCCTTCTCCTGGCATTTCCCCATTCTTGTGCAATCCTCTGCCTCCTCATTAGGCTTTCTCATGGCCACTTCCACATCTTCTAGTATCACACAGTAGTTGCATCCTCTGCTTCCTCCTACAGGAGAGAAAGGAGACCGGGGAGAGCCTGGGATGCCAGGGAAATGGGGCAAAGAGGGACCACGAGGCGAGCGGGGTGCCCAGGGCCAGAAAGGCAGTAAAGGACAGATGGGCACAGCAGGAGACCCCTGCAAGCACCAGTATGCTGCATTCTCTGTCGGTCGCAAGAAAGCTCTGCACAGCAGCGAGGGCTTCCAGGTCTTGATCTTTGACACCGTCTTCGTCAACCTCTACAGCCACTTCGACATGTTCAATGGCAAGTTCTACTGCTCAGTGGGCGGACTTTACTATTTCAGCCTCAATGTCCACACCTGGAACTTCAAGGAGACCTACATGCACATCATGCACAACGAAGAAGAGGCAGTCATCCTGTATGCCCAGCCCAGCGACCGCAGCATCATGCAGAGCCAGAGCCTCATGCTGGAGCTCCAGGAAAATGATGAGATCTGGGTGAGGCTCTACAAGCGGGAGCGGGAGAATGCCATTTACAGTGATGATGTCGATGTGTACATCACCTTCAGTGGGTACTTGGTCAAGCCCAGCATTGAATAAGTGCCTCTCCTCTTCCTTGGGGCCTCTTAGGCTTTTTCCTTTTTCCCTTCTCTCTCTCTCTCTTCCTTTTTTACTGCCCGTAACCACTGCAAATCACTTGGAAATGGGCCTGTCAAATCTCAGGCACTGAGTGTGAAACTTGCCACACTGGCTCCCACCTCACGCTCTCTTGTAGCCAGACCTGTATCTGTCCACTTTACATCATGGCACTACCACCTCTTGCCCCTCACCTCATAGTCCCAACTTAGGTTATTGGCTTCTTCTCAATCAGCCAGAGAGCTGCCTCTGGTATTTAGGGTTCTAGAGCAAGAGGAAAGCTGCTCCTGGGCCTGTGTCCCTCCTTAGGGCTTCATACACAAAGGCCTCCTGTGGAAAGGGCTAAAAAGTCCCCACTGCTGAGGTACATCCTGGCTCCTCTCCATCCCAACATGCCAGTTCTGCAGCCTGAATCAATTAATTAATGTCACCTCTGGTATCTGTAGTCCGGAGACCAGCCTGGGGTCTGATGCACTCCTGTAGCACAAGGAAGATGTAGAAGCTGAGAGAGGATATTGTCTTTCCAAAAAGGAAACTGTTGGCCTCCTAAACTGGCTTTCCATAGACACCCTTCTGTGTCACAGAGTCCAGGCTGGCTGTCAAACCTAGACCTGGTGGGATTGTCCTCCTCTGTGCCAGCTCTAGCTCTTCAAAGGGATGAAGGGCCAGACACCTTGCCAGACCCTTCATGAGCATCTGCCCATGATTCAATAGAGATGACCATTCTGTTCCCCTCAGTATGGAACAAGAGGGAGAAAACCTTGAAACCCCTCCCCACACACACGTCCCCTCGGGTGCTACTCAGTCTTGGCTTGTCAGCTATGGGAAGCTAGTCCAGAGAGCAAACCCAAATCCACTCTCCTTTGGCAGAGGTGCCATTTCATTGTTCTCCTAAAGGTGATTCTCCCACAGTGCTGTTGAAGGACCTCTTTCAGGGCCTGAGCTCAAGGCTGTAGGGGCAATTGCTGTTCATTCAATTCCAAGCCTGGATTCCAGGGCTGCCACTTCTTTGTCTCTGTGATGGAACAGGGATAGAGGTGAGACTACAGCACCTTGCCCAAGGGTTAAAAGCTTCCCTGCCGTATGCTCCATGCCCTTTTCTGGCAATCTCATCAGAGTAGCTGAGAAAAGCACGTGGCTAAAACAAACCCTCACTCTTTTTGTCAGGTTGGAGATGTCGCAGTGAGAAAGGAATGCCAGTGGTTGGGTTTTCTAGAATTATTTATATTGGTCTCACACTGCTCCCACTTGCATCCCTCTGGAGGGGATGCTGCAGACCCTGGGGGGGAGCAGGTGAGGCTGGCTCAGCACTTTAGGAAACTTACTTCCACATGCTGTGGTGCTCCCATGAACAGCAGTGCCAAGGCTTGTCTCTTTTTTGAGTCTCAGGGCAGGGCAAGCAGGAGAAACACAGGTATTTTTCCTCTGCTCATCACTGATAATGAAATCTTCAGGCTTACCTGGGATCTGCTGTGTCACGATGAGCCACGGTCTCTGCCTATAGCACCTGGGACTACCAGGGCTCTCCCAGAAGAAATGTGTGTCATTATACAAGATAAGGTCTGGTACACACAGCCCAGGATAGCAAAGGAACAGGGACCAAGACTAAATATTAAAACTGACCTTGAAAATAATTGCAGGGCATTTTCTCTTTAATCCTGTTTACTTACTCTCCGTGCTTTTCTAAGGAAGCTGTACAGACTGTAGTGAGTTTCAGGAACTTTGCTCTGGATCCTCCCCACCACTGTCAATGAGGCAATAGGTATAAAAAACAAAGTTTCCATAAGGTAAGGCTGATTTTTTCACAGGGAAACATGTGATGAAGGGATCATGGAAAGTAAAGGAGACTGTGGGTTTCTTCCTCTCCCTTAGCAGGTCAAGTGTGTGGAATTGCTCAGAGACAGGACTTCAGATAGCCGAGGAAGCAGAAAGCTGGAGGTGATGCTCAGGACTGAATCCCTTTCTCTCTTCCTCAACAAGCTGCAAACCCAGATATAGTCTATTTACATTGTATAGTGCCCCATGCCTCCCCAAGGAGAAGCAAGCCTCTCTAACACTAAATATCTGCAAAAACAAGCTTCCTTCTTTCTCCTTTCCTATTTAGTGATTGAATGCTGGTGACAGGTCTCCTGTGCTACCCATGAACAGCCAGAGGGTGCCTGATGCACATGAGAGAGGACGGCAGGGTGTGTTTAAACAGGCTTCTGGTGCTAAACAAGATGGCATTCCCTTGGTGCTAAAACAGATTTCAGGAGTATTGGGTGCTTTCTGGAAAGTGCAGTAGACTGAGTTGTGATGTACTCTGGAATTAATGGTGCTTTATGTAACAAAACCAAACAAACTCCAAGAACTTTTGTAAATATATATTTTTTCAGTGGTATTAAACTTTTTTCCTTGGTTGTTTTGCACTTAAATCTGTTTTTCTCTCCCAACCTATTCCTTCTAGCTCTGGTTATTGCTGAATGATGTGATGGAAAAGACACTGAAATGGACAGGTACAAAGTCTAACTCAGCTCTGAAACTTTCCTGGGTAATCCTTAGCAATCTTGTGTCTGTTTCCTTTGCAAAGAACTGTTACCTTAAAATATTTACTGCTTGAACACTTCTAATTATGACAACCCTCTCCCTTTTGCTGGAAAAGCTTTCAGCAAATTAAAAAACAAAAAGGATTCTTTGGAGATTACAAGACAAAAATCCCAGGACAATACAATGGGTTGTAGGAGCAGGCTTCAAGTACTTATTTATATTGAGGAAGACTGGGTTAATGTTGGAGTTCTCTTAAGGGAGATCAGATCCCTTTATCTTATGAAACTTCTAGCACATTCTTCTATCAAGTACTTGGTAAGCACAAACGTTTTCTGTTTTCCCTATGACATTTCTGTTTTCTCTGCCAAGACCCGAAGGCCAGGAAGTACAGTGTAGTAGGGATAGTAAACTGTTGATTGGACACTTGTTTTTCCTAATATTGGAATGAGTGGGAGTTCCAGAGTTAAGATGGACATGCAACTTTGGAAGTCCTGTGTGTGTTGAGGAAGGCCTGAGATTCAGGTCAGGGGTGGAAAGACAGGTGGCAATTGCTCATAAAGTTGAGGGAGAAGGGAAAACATGAGCAGGGACTGAAGACTTGTAAGCTGGAGTGAAAGATGTAGAAGGAGTAGAATCCTAAGGACAGGGACATGCCTTTTGGGGTCTCAGTCCGAGTCAAAGATGTACATGGGGTTTTGGTTCTCACCTGTGGACTGAGGGGACTCCTGCTGAGGTAGAACGACAGGCCAAAAAAAAAAGCAAGATGAAGTGCCCATATAGGACATTCTGTTTTGAGTTTAATTTTCCTTCACATACTTTCTTCTGTGGTTTGATGTGTACCAGACACTTCATTTGGCAAAGGGTGGAATACATAATCATACACATCTCTACAGGCTTCTTTGGTCCTGTGTCAGGCCCAGAGCAAGGGCTATATATATCCTAGTAAATGCAGTACTCTGTCAGGCCAGAGCCCAGACTTCTTCCCATTTTTTATTTACTTCTGAGGAAGCAGATACAAATGTGTCCTCAGGAAGTTTAGCGGTTGTGTTTGTGCATGTTCTTGCTCCTTGAGGTGAGATGCTGGCAGATTGGAAGTGACTTTGTCACACTTACAAAAGGTGAGGAAGGGAGGGGGGGGGGGAGGGGGGGGGGAACCGTAAATATGTAGCCAGATCTTCAAGAAAAGTTTTCTATGATTCAACCTTTCAGCCTGCCTCCTGAAAAGTCTCCTCAGCCAAATCTCTTAGGGCTAAGATGCACGGTGACAGGCAGGGTCTGTAGCTGGTGCCACCCATCACACCAGGGATGCTTGACCAGGGAGTTGCTGTAGGTGAGGCTCAGCTCAGGAGAGGTGGACCCTGCAATACGTTGAAGGAATAAGGTCTAGAATGGGTCAGATCAGCCCTGCTGCCCTGCCAGTGAATGCACCCATGCCTGGAAGGCCATGAGACCATTCGTTCATTCATTCATTCATTCACCCCAGGTCTGTGGTTTCTTTCCATGCAATGGAGCTGCCCCGTGGAATGTGATTCAGGGGTTGGTGACAGCCAGTATCTCTCTTCTGGGCAAAGCAAGTGCCCTGGGATGCACAGCTACAGCACTACCCCTGGAGCTGTGCCTATATTTTCCCCTGAAATAGTGGTCCAAACTCTGCTGCAAAGGGCTCTGTGGACACGTCTGAAGTTTGTCCAAGGCATCTGTCACAGGGCTGTCCCTGAAAACTGCCTTCCTGCAGGTCCCTGGTCTTGCAGGTATGAAAGGAAGGGAGTGGGAGAGAGCAGTTGAAGGGCAGGACATGGTGCTGTCTCTGGGAAAGGAAGCACATGCCAGGGACAAGTCAGGAGAAGCTGAAGGCCCTGAAATAGCTCCTTGACCCGTGGAGAAAGCTGTGGGACAGGGGAAGAGAGAAGCAGGGCAAGAAAAGTATGGAGATCTTTGACCCTGCAGGTGGGCACAGGTGGATGTGCCTGCACCCAAAGCACCAGGGCAAGCAGGGACATAAGAAAGCAGGACCTGGCTCCACATCCCTTCAGAGCCTTTTCCGCAGGAGGGGCAGTCACAGGAAGCGTCTCTGGCCTTGCCTCAGCTGCCAGCTATGGTGCAAGATGTGCCCCACATCATTGCACTATTCGGGGGCTGTCGCTCTGTACCACAGCAGGTTTCCCCTCTGCTGCAGCCTGCTGTCCTTCCTCTTCTCCCAAACCACCCAGACAACCTGCTTCACTCACACCTCAGCCTTGTTTATCTCCCAGAGTCCAGAGAGGGAGAGGGGTGCTACAACACCCCAGCCAGCATCACCCAGTGCCACAAGCAGAGCTGCTGCCTCTCTCCATCTAACACACTGCAGCCAGATGCCAGCAGTGGATTCAGCCTGCCCAGATCTCCTTTTTCTCAGCTTCCCTTTTCCATTACCGGCTGGGAGCTGCCATGGGATGGATGTGGACCCTGCTCTTGGCTATGTGGATGCTGGGGCACAGCTGCATTTGAGGGCAATTGTTCCACTGCCTCGTGTGGTGTGGCCCTTCTCTGACCGCAGTGGCAAAGCAGGCACTTGCCCAGTCACACCAGGCTTCAGAGGCCAGCTTGGTGCACACTCTGCTGTGACACCCACACACGTATGCCCACACATACCGACCTGACATGGACATCTCTCACCTTCCTGCCAACGGAAACTCTTGCCCTTTGCAAGCCTGGCTTGCTCTGAAGATGCTATCAGGAGGTGGGCAGAGGGTGCTGAGGCTCCAGGCCTCTTTGGTACAGGCACAGCTCCCTCGTCTAATGAAATACCTTCTCCTTCACCCACAAGCTCTCTGTGATCTCTTGCCTTGCAGTTATACCACAGTGAGGGCCAGGGCAGAAGGTTTAAATCAAAGACTTCTGACAGTTTCTCATTCCACAGACCATCCAGTCTCTTGAGTTTGTGCCACTTAGCTCACAAATGACCTGTGAATTATTGCAAAATAACTTCACACTATTCTCAGTCTCTGTTTGTGACAATTAAAATGGGAGCAGGATGTAGAGATCTTGGCTTGGAGAAGCTAAGGAGTAGGGAACTCCCCATCTACCTGGGAAAGTTGTAAATAGAGCCCTGGGTGAGTGGGAGGCAGGAGTCTGTGTTCTTTCTTGATTCATTTTAACACACTTGCACCCGTTGCCAGTGTGGGTGAGGATGGAGAAGTGCAGAGATGCCTCCACTGACAGTGTGAGCTGCAGTGCACCCCTGAGGGGGCAGGTGTGCCCAAGACTCACAGGTGCTACTGAGGGCAGATGCAATGCTTCAAAGTAGCCAGAGGAAGAAATAGTCCATGGAGAAGGAGGAGGACAATAGGTCTCTTGTCTAACTGACACACATCCTGCAGGCATCATTTTCACTGTTCTGGTCCCCTGCTCTGAAGCCCTGGTCACCTTCCAGGTTTTTGACACAGCAATGTCCTAGAGCAAGTGTCTTCCAAGGGCTGCATGATGGTCACTACATTCTGTTTGCCCCACACATGCTTTTCTAGGTTTGTGGCATCCTCACATGCACCCCTACAGACACTTCTTTTCTCTTCACATGTCCTCAATTCTTCCCCTGAAATAGTGGAATGGAGCAGATCACTAGAAAGGACATTCCAGGCAACGAAGCTGCCGCCTACAGCCACAGCCAGCAGTTCAGCAGATCTTTAAGACCAAGGGTCCACAGGATTACTATTACCTATACTATCCAAAACACCTCCTAAGCCTTTGCTTTGCCCCAACTCCCACTTTTCTGTGTGTGGTATGCTGGTGACATTGTTTTAGTCTAAGAGAATTACGCATGTTATTACAGCCACACTACATGATTTTAAATTATTTTTTTTAATTCTGATTTTTCATTATATGGCAGATACTGAAGCACTCCTCTGACCCTCAAACAGGCTTCCTTCTCCTCCCTCACCCCCAATCCTGCCAGCCATGGAGGCAGAACATCTGAGCCTTCAGGTCAGTGGGTAGACCAGGCAGGGACAGCTGTGAGTCGGCTCAGCCCACAACTCTCTTGTCCTGCAGGATGGCAACCTGAGCATTTCAGGAGGAAATGGAGAGAGAATGAATGCATAGCCTTCTCTTTGCTGCAGGTATTTTTTGTTTGTTTTTTTTCACTCCCCCCTCCTCCCTTACATTCCTTGCCAGTCCTCCTCACCATTTCAAAGCACTGTGCAGAGAGCTCTCAGAGTGCAAAGTGCAGGGGGAGCAGCGGGAGGGCAGGTGACGACAGAGTAGGGCGAGAGGAAAAGGTCAGTGACAAAAGCCCAAAGTGATGGCTCTCATCTGAGCTGTGGTTTGTCCGTGGTGTGCTATTTCTACTCGGCGACAATTCACACATCTGGGGACCACAACTCCTTCCATCGCCCACACTCTTCCCTCCTCCACCACAGGGGCTGAGGCAGGGGAGGGGGAAGGAGGGAGAGATGCTGCACCAGCCTGCCAGCATCATTTCCAAGAGCAAAAGGATAAAAGCCCTGAGCAGTCGTTTTCATCAGCCACCTTCCATCTGAACACTGAGCATCTCTGATGGAGGAATCTGCTGCCTGCAAAGAGGGTAGGGAAAGCAGCAAGAAAGGGGGAGTATATTTTGTGGTATGGAAGGTCAGCACTGGAGAACTGTGGTGACACTCTCGTCCTTGAAACATAAAAACAACAGTACAAGTTTCCTGTTAGAATTAAAGCCTCACCCAAGTAGACAGTGGCTAAGAGAAGAGACCCTGGTGCCTGCGGACACGTGTTGTCCTTGGCCTGTTTCCAGGGTAAGCATTCAAGTGCAGCCAAGTGCTTGATGCCCCCCATGCTTCCCCACTGGGCCTGAACTGTGCTCGGGGTGTGTGTGAGTATGTTCGTGTCCACGAATGTGTGCTCAGGTGCAAGCACAGGGCAGTGCCCCCACGGACTTTCCCCGCTGCCTTCCCCAACTGTGGGGCACAGCACCTGCCTAAAATAGCCCTCCCAGTCCTGTGAAACTGCTCTTTGCAACTGCAGGGAGAGGGAGGGTGAAATTATGTACTGCTTCAATGCTCTGTGCCCTTTCCTGCCTCTTATGTGGGAGCTACAGGAGCAACAGGGAATGGTGATACACAAAGTGACATTTCCCCCCTGCCCATGTGTGTCAGTCAGGAAGAGAAGAGGAGCAAAGTTCAACCTTGTGTGGTCTGCTCGTAGTGAACTAAGTCCTATTTTCCCTGAGATATATACATCCCATTTCCCAAACAGGGGCACAGCCTATGGAGCAGATGAAGTGATCTGCAGCTTGGCCTTTGTGTTATGGCAACAAACTTGACAGGTACCACATGGACAGGGCTGTGTTGCATCTCTCAAGGAGCATCTACAGAGACCACAGTGAGGAAAACAGTAGTGTCCACAGTGCTTGTTTTTCCTCCAAGTGGTGGTTGTGCAGTGCTCACCAGGATCTTCTTAGTAGCATCCACTAACATGAAGCCTTGCCTACCTATAGCCACAAAATAGTATTTTTAATTGTGTGCAGAGGCTCACAGAGCCACTCTGCTACAGGCAGTTCACCTCACAGGAGGGCTCCATAGGAGGAAAATTCTCAGAGGAGTAATCCCAGAGCTAAAAACCTGGCAGGGGTGTGCTCTCAGGAGGGTTGGGGAGCTCTTTGTTCTGAGCTGTTTCACAAGGTAGTGATACATCCCTGGAGGGACTGAAGTGCCCTCAAGTCCTTAGGTCAAGTGGTCCACATGAACACCACCCTTCCCTTCCATTCCTTGCACCCAAGTGCACTGACTGTGGCCTTTCTCATCAGACCTTCTGCCTCCCAAGGTGGGGAGCAGTGATGTTAAAGGACAAATGGGGGGAGAGCTGAACCCAGGAAACCACAGAGCAGAGGGAAAATAGCTCTTCTGGCTGAGCCCGGGGAGAAACAGGAATGCAGCTCCTGAGCACTGAGCTGTAAGGAGACAGGAAGCTGCCTCCAAACACGTAATTTCTGTTCAGGCATTTTAATGGCATGAAAGTTAATAATTGCTGCAGTCACAAATCAGTAACCTCTGGAAGGGCTTAAGGGGGAGTAGGGGGTTGGCCCTTGGATAAGCATGACATCACCAACCGTATTTTAAAACAAAACAGTCTAATTAACTCCCTTTCTAGAAGCTGCTCAGGCAGAGATGAAGAAAACGGAGGAGCAATGAAAGCTCTGAGCAGAATGGGGGTTGTGGCTGTAATGATTTTTTCCTCTAGAGAAGGAAGGGAAATGTGATTAAACTGGAAGCAAGCCTTGATAATCAAAATACCCGGGGGTTTATTCTCAAAAATCTCCTTACAGTATTGTGTCTTGCCTTCAAGCAATTTTGAATGTACAATAAATCCCTAAATTCTTCTCAATTTATTAGGTCTGGAAGCTGTCATTGCTTCATATTAGGCTTGTCAAGCATTTGTACCCCCTAACTTCAAATAGAGAGAGATGTAACACATTGACAAGCTGAAAAACAGAGCAGGGCTTTATCTCTCCAGTACTGCCCAGGTAATAAGGTAATGATTTCCCCCAAGGGCAAAAGCAGCCAATGATGTTGAATAGCAAATCAGCCAGCATACAGCTCATTACCTTGCTTGGGCATAGAATTGATGTAAGGCTGTTCTCTGAGTCCTGTGCTGCCTTCCTGTAGAACATATCACTTGCACAGGCAATCCATCTTCAATTCAGGTCTGTGAGCAAATTCTGTAGGCAGACTAGCCATGCATCTTCAGTATTCAATGCCAGGATAACCCTCAGGGACTTGCAGAGGCAGGTTTAAGTACTAGAAGTCAATAATGTCCCTACAGACCTGGGCAGTGAACACCTGGGTGTGACGCAAGACCCAGGGCCTGGTCTATGAATGTGTTTTTGAAGAAGATGGGAAGGTGTCCTTTATGTCCCTTTCTCTGCTGTGGAAATTGAGACTCAGAGAGGATGTGAGAGCTGTACAAACATGCAGATAATCCCGTGGGTACACAGCTTCCTTCCAGTTCCCACTGTGAGTTTTCCACCACAGTGTGCCAGAACAAGACCATCTGCATACAAAGGCACCATGATTAAGCTGACAGAGATCACTTGCAACACTGCTGTGGCTCAAATGCCTGCTGGACCTCAGACAACACGTGCACAGGCTCAGACAAGGGTGTAGGCAATGGTTTTCCTTCATGTTGCTGAGCCAGGCCCAGGGTGACAGCCCAGGTCTTCCTTGAGGGTCTCTGGGGAGGGACTCTGGGTCTGAACAGCCCTCGTGGCACCATGAGCACTCATCAGGGTGACAGGCAGCCACCCCTAGGAGCTCTCTTAAGGCTTGACTCTGCTGCTGGGCTCCAGCCCCTCCAGCCAAAGTCTTGATACTGTCTAGTTCAACCCAAACATAATGAGCCAGGGCTCAGGTCCCAAACAAGGGCACCTCGTGATTGTCCCGTGCTCCTCCTCTTGAGATCATAGCAGTGTGTTCACAGCCAGGCAGGCTAAGAGTGAAACTGCTTGAAAGTAGCATGCTCTCCCTCCCACCCTTTTTCCTCTACTTCTCTGGGGCTGTGACCATCACTGTCAAGGAGTGAAAATGAACTCCTCCTCCATCACCTCCCACCTCTGGTCTCTGGCTTGTCTCGAGTGAAAGTGCCTATGAATACCTCAGCCTCCTACCACTTTTGTCCATGCTTTTCTATAGCCTACAGGGCTAGGGAATCCCTACTTTTGAACGTTTGGTGTATTCACATGTATATTTGATGTCCACTGTCTTTATCAGGCATGTATATCAGGACACTCCGTAGGGCAGAATTTGCAAGGAAAGAAATGCAGGCATATCATCTGTTCTATAGGTAGGCTTTGTACTTGCTGCCCAGCATTGCTACTCCATTGTGGTACCAGATTCCAGATCTTAAACTCCATTGCTTAAATGCCTCTCCACTTAAACACAGTGATGGAGATTAACCTGAGGGCAGTGTTTAGCCTGTAGCAGCAATATCTCTAGGAATGATGGAGCAGGAGGGAAAAAAGCCTCCCTCACATCAGCCCAAGTTTTCTGTTTTGATACAAAGTAAAGCCTTTTATAGGCTTGTAATGTGAACAAATTCAATAAAAACCTCACTTATACACTGAGCAGTGGTTTCCCACAAGGCCATTTTTATAGACATTTTTCGGAGTAGAACCACAGTTTAAGGGGAAAATAACTGCAGATGTAGAACAACAGCCGAGTTTTGAGAAGCGCACGCATACGATTGGCAGGAAATTCAATGCAAAGGTTATAGTTAAAACAACATTATTTGGAAAGTACCAGAAATAACTTGCAGAGCTTCTAGAGACCTTCACAGTGTATCCTGTCAGAAAGCGAACATTAGTGGCCATCAGGGCATCTCTGCCCTCATCCCTTCACCTCCTGCTGGTTCTGTGCCCTTCCTACTGCTCCACTGCTCCAGAGGGCCGTGGGGATGTGGATGTGCTGAGCCCTCCACTGAGCTCACCCCGGTGGGATGGGCAGTTTGTAAGGCATCCCAGTTAGCCTGGCACTCTGGTCCCAGTGAGAGCCAGCAAAGGGAAGGGATGTCCCCATCCTAATGAATGTGATGAGCTGATGAATTGTGGCGTAGTTCCAAAACGCTTTTGCCCTTCATGCTTCTTTGTGACTGTTCCCCTGTTCACCTTTGCCATTTTGCAGAGACTCTCAGTGGACACGCAACCGAAAATTAACAGCTTCAGCAGCTCTCCTCTAATGAAAAGCAGTGTGAGGGGAGAAAAGTCTTGTGCGTAAGTACATGCCTCAGTCTTGAGTACTTCTAAAACTTATGCTGCCCCTGAAACCAATCTAGACCAAACAACACCTTTAACCAAACCTCCATCATCACACTTTTACCTGCCACTTTAACACTGAACAACAACACTGACTGCAGAGTTTACCCGTTTCAGCCAATGGGACAGGAAGGTAAAGGCAAGAACACCTCACATGTGTTGCTGACAATGTGGTTTTGTTTGGCTTCTCACATTGCAAATGGCACAATTCCTAACAATATCAGTGTGAAGGAGATAAAAACTGCCACATTCTCAGTAGCAAAACATCTTGGGCAATCAAGTTAAAAAATTGTGCTGACAGCAAGCATAATGTACATGTGCCAGGTGGGGTCTGGACACAATACCATTATCATGTCTCTGGAGGAAACCATCCCTTATTTATGCCACACAGTTGTTGCTTCAATACATTTTAAACTGTTTTTCCAAGGAAAATATGCTGAGGGAGTTTGTCTCCATACATCAAGGTTTGGTTGTCTGTAGCTGATCCATTGGATCATTTCCCCTCCCTTCACTGTTCTGAAAGTCAATCAATTCCAGTTGGCCTTGACAAAGAGGTATATCCCTTATTGAGCAAGGGCATCTTGATATGTGCTTGTTTTCCATTGGGACCCTTCATGGGAAGATCTTCAGTGTGGCATTAGTCCTTACTAGATGGCAGAAAATCTGCACAAGGATCTATTGTAGAGAAACACATCTAGAAAAAAAAAACAGTCTCCAGAGAGGTAGCTGATCGCATAAATCCTTGTTTCCAACTGCATCAGTCACCCATCTCTTATAGGGACTGACTACATGTTAAGTTTTCCTCTTCCACTATTTCAGGTACCATAGTGCACAATCATCCTTGTTATGATTTTTATACATTAAAAAAAAAAATGAATTGAAGATTAAAACCCCTGTGCTTTGTGCATTTGCTTTCCCAAAGTGATCTCTGGTCTTAAGGAAGGTGTAGGTTTCTCTAGCCTGAAGGACAAACAGGAAAAATTATGGTTAACATGAATGCTCCATTGCAGCTGCAATGCTGGTGATACCAAGAGCTTACTCGCAGAGAATTTCATTGCTTCAGCTGGGGATTTCTGTGCCAGTGTAAGCCACACTCATTTTCAGAGTTCCTGGGAAAGGTAGTCTGTAGCCTGAAAATCCATGCCATTACATCTCCATCCCAATGGGAGCCTCTAAGGTGCAACATACACAGCCAGCAGTTACCAGAACAGGAGAGCACACAGCCCATCCTCTCCCCTGCTCCTCTTCAGCAGAGGCTGGCTGGTTTTGATTCCCTAGTTGTGCTCCCCAAGCCTGGCCATGGCAAGAGTTTTCAGATGCATTCAAATGACAGCTCTCAAGACTTCTGGTTCTTGCTGTGCATGGTGAAGAAAGAGGTGCTGCACCCCACTACATCTGGCTAAATGAGTGCTTGGTTCTGGATCTACTGCAATGCTTTCCCAGAAATGCCTGTGAGGATTGATTATTGCAGCCTTCTGCAAAATGGCTCTGCCTTCAAACTACTGTTTTGCTCCAACACTATTTCTTTTTGAGGTCTTGTATCTTCTGAGATCCAGTCTTTGGGCTGGGCTTCCTGGACTAAGAACCCATCCTCCTCCTACACCCTTTTCCCAGTACCTGAATCCAAGATCCCTTTGTTGTTAAACTAGGTCCCATCCTCCAGGTTTAGAGAGTCCTCAAACAGGAACTGCCTGGAGACTTGTGATTAATCTCTGGCAACTTCTGGTCAGCAAAACCTTCTTGTCAAACCTGAGCTTGGGCCTTGAGCTGCTCTAGGAGAGAAAGATGAGGAGCACCGAATGTGGTGGCCACTGTACATATAAGAGGAGAGACTCTCATCATCTGGCCTCACACCAGTGGCCATCGTTGTGCAATCCAGACCAGACAGGAAATGCGATGTGCTGCACTTCAGAGAATTCTGTTTCTGTGTGGAAAAGAGAGAGGAGTGTGAGGACACATTTGCAGGTCCATGTCTATCTGTGAACCAGGCAACCATCAGGCTGTGGATTTGCGTTTGTGCATCTGCCTTGGCTTGGGATGTGAAGGCAAAGAAAGTGGCTGTCTGTCTGCAAAGGTGAGGGCGTAGGAAACTTTGGAAGAAGGTGGAAATATTTTTTGCATCTTTCTCTGGCCTGTTGAATGGACAAGCCATGCCAAACAGGCACTGCAGCTACTGCAGGGCAGTAATGCCTGGCTGGAATAGCTAGAAGGCTCAGGTCAGAGTGGGTGGATCTTCCTTCCGTGGAGTGAATGGGGTGTTTGGTTGGGTAGCGAGGCAGTGGGACGGGTGTTCTTGTGGTGTCACACCATCTGTACGTGTGAGGGTGCGCCTCAAACTTGTTCACACACAGCACTGACCTGGTTCTACTCCCACTGCAACACAGCATGGATCCTCTAAAACTGGGGCCACAATGTCTGATTTCATGCAGGTGTTGCTCAGGTCAGTAACTCCAGCTATTTTTCACAAAGTTGTTCATGGCATTTCTGCTGTAGACAGGCTCCTGTCCACAGTTTCCAAGTGATCTGTAAACTTGTGCAGACCCTGAGACAAATATGAGTGATCCATTTGAGTGTCTAAAAAAGGAAGCTATGGGTCTTGCCAGTATCCCAAGAGGTCCTTTTTGCTCTCCCTTTTGCCTCCCAGCAATGGTTTGAAACTGGGTGCAGAATGTCTGAGCAGTGCTAACACCTGACCCCTCTAGCCTGGTTTCTGAAATTAGTGCTTTATCAGCAGGAAATAACATGTGGTTTGGGTTTGGGTTTTTTTTTTTTTTTTTTTTTTTACATTCTTGGCCTTACTAGCCTTTTCGATACTTTGGGGCCTTGTCTCAGTCTGACAAGGCGAGCAAGCAGCAGCTTCCCTTGCACAGGTGAGAGGGAGAAGACAGAGAGAGACCATGAATATATGAAAGAAACAGCTTTGGAGCAGAACTGCTGGGCTGTAGGCGCCTCTTCTCTCATGGACATGCGCTGAGCCGGGATATCTGCCTTCATCACTCTCCTTTTTCCCCCTCACCCTTCCCCTCTCTGTCTGACATTCAGCACCTGCTGCCATCCAACCTCACGACTCCAGGGACTCCGTTCGTCCGGACGGCTCGGTGCCTGGAGCTGGAAGGTAAAGGGAATAATGCCAGCTCTCTCTCACATGGGGGTGGCTGATCTGAAAGCATCTTAGAGTTTCAATCTGACAAACTGCATCTCGCTGTTAGGAAGGGTTGAGAACATATTTATCTCTCTGTCTGTCCACAATCCTCTCAAATCATACCCCACATCTCACAACCACGCTGCCCGCTTTCTCTCTTTCTCTCCTCTGTCTGCTAATATGTTGTCATCATGTTTTTCTTCCTCTGAACCTAATCTTTTATCACAACGGGAATTGGTATTAAGCTCATGTCAGCCCTTTATAAACCCTCCCTTCATACTCCTCTGGCAGTCCCAGCAAGGTCCAGTGGCGTTTCCATCTTGTTTTCCTCAGGTCTGCCTGAGAGCCAGGGTTGATGAGAGGTGAGGGCAGTTCCTTCTCCTGTGGGCAAAGGGACATCTCAAGGTAGGGGTGTCCGGGTAGATGGGGAGAGAGAGAGAGGCTTGGGTGAGAAGACTGTAAGACCAGCCTAATATGGAACATGACTGTACAGGCTTTGTAAGACAAGGATTCTCCCTGAGTGCCTGGGCTGGATGAGGGCTGCTGCTGAGTTTCCTAATTACAAAGCCCAAATTTTCTGATACACCTAAAATCATGAATCCTTCCAAGGCAGAGCAAGGGTCTACTTGGAGGGGATGATGCCTAATTTGTGCACTATTCTGTGGTATTTTTTGATATGGTAAAGCCCTGAATTTCTAGAACCTGGTAAGCACTTTCTTCTCCCTGATTCCCCCACCTGTCCTAAACATGCTATTAAAAATCTGTCTCCTAAGCCATGAGCTCTGCAACTAAGTTCTGTCAGTTGCATCCAGGGACCCTCTTACTCAGCAAGCACCTAGTTATTTCAGCCCTAGGGTTTACCAAAAAAAGAAGCTCTTCAAAGCAGAAGCTGTTCGCAGCCAAGGCAGCACTCTCTACCTGAGTCAGCAGGCAGCCTGAGACAACACGCACAGTCTGCTGTGCGCTCACTCACACGTTTTCAGAAAACATGATTCCTGAGAATAGCCTCTGTGCTGCCGTGTGAACAGCTTTACTGCTGAGAAAAGCACTAAGGCAGGAGAACAGAGAGGTGATGAGGGAAATGTGCAGACTCCGGAGTGGAAGGGATATGAGTTTCTGAGCCTAGAAGACTGGCACTGCATCCTAGGACAGTGGATGCCTCCTGTGTGATGACATCTCGACATCTTCATAAATTCCATTGCTGAGCTGTGTTGTGGGGGTGTTTTCTCTCTTTCAGCGTGTCACCAGTACTGATGAAGCCCTCACTGCTGCTTCTGTCTCACCTCTGCCTGTTCAGCCTCACGCCTCCCTCGTGGGCATCAGACTTGGCACAAGGTAAGAAGCTATTCCATTCACCTGTGCCAGCTGGGTGAGATGGGAGGGGAGTGAGCCAGGACAATATGGGAACCACAGTATGTTGCTATGCAATGTTTGTATTGTAACATACAGGTGGAGGAGGTTGCAATATTACAGGTCTCTGAAGAGCATATCGGCCTCCAAGGATATAGAGAAATGAATGCCACTGCCTTTCTTACTTAGTTGCCCAGCAGAGGAGTCAGTCAGTAGTTTGGGAAGGGGCAGTACTGGCCGGAGTGATGATTAAAACCAAGCATTTCTGCTAACTGAGCCATATTGCTGTCCATCTCTTCTCTGCTGGCAGGCGCCTCCAGCCTCACTTGTTGGTATGACTCACGAGCAGCTCTCTTCTGCAATTGGGACCCGGGCAGGGACCTGGCTAAAGCACCATGCCAGCTGGAGATTTTATCAAAGAAAGGCTTTTGTGACAGGTGGGTGACTGGAGAGACTGAGGAAAAACAATGCCACTTTACAAAAATGTAAGTTTCCCCTTCCCAGGCCAGGTGTAGTGGAGTCACAGAGCTGAGGTGTTTTATCAGGTGTTTTTATGAGCTCTGTCTCTATCTCCACGTGGGCTGAGATGCTGGCAGCCGCTGCTCAGTGTTTGCCATCTGACAGTCCCAAACTGTCTAGCACAACCCATCTTCCAGCTCCATGGCTCTATCTGAACTTCACTTTTCAAAAAATCCCTCTTCCTTGACAGATGCCCTCAGGACTGACAGGCATTTTCAATGGAAAATGAGGGTGTATAGAGATGGGGCTGGAGAGTGATGGAATTGAAGTTATACAGAGGCCATTTGACAATTGCCAGGATGAGCTGAGGTGTTGCATCCTGAGTAACAATGAATGAAGGAAAATACTGTCCCTCTTCTCACCCCTGGCTCTTTCATCTCTTCCAGTTTATGATGTTTTCTTCTCCCATATGCCTCCCAGCAGAGGGGAAGAGTTTGGCCAGTACTCAGTGGGGGCTGGCTGAGTCTCTGTCATCTCCAAATAGGACATTTGCAGCCAAGAGGCTTACCAGCCAACCCCAGGACTGCCTGGGTGCCTGTCATAAGGAGAGGCTCAGTGTGATTCTGTCATTGGGTGGGTTGCTTGTCACTGTCATAGAGACACCTCCAACTGGGTTAGATTGACAAATATGTCTTGGAGCTGGTGCATGGATCTAGCAAGCTAAAACACTTATGTTATTCCATGAGTGTGAATCAGAGACTGTGGCTGGATGTGGAACTGTGCCATTCTTTCACTGGGGCTCCAGGAAGAAAACCCTCCCCACTGTCTGTGAGTCCCAGGCCTGATCTGACCTTAGAACTGGGACAGGCACCTCAATCTGAACAGACACTGCCCCAGCTGCAGCCCCACAGATGTTCTCCATCCTGCCACACCCCGTGCCATATCTCAGCTGGGGCTCCCCAGCCACCCTTGTCAGGGCAGAAGAGAGGTTTTGGTGTAGTGCTGCCACTTGTGATGTACTGTCCTGGCTGACTGAGACGTGACCTTGCTCAGAAGGTACATGTCACCAAGTAGCTGAGATCCTGCAGGACTCTCAGTGTCTGGAAGAACTATAAATCCTAGAGGGGCTGAAACAGGCACCTATCTGCCAGAGCCATGCTGCTGTAGGTGAGTTTGAGCTCTGTATGCCCTCTGATATCAACAGGAAGCAGAGAAGATAGGAAGAGGGTTTTGTGAAATCTTTGAAACTGGAAATCTGCTGTTATATTTGCCTTGAAATCACTGGGGTGCATTGACTTCCATATGCCAGCACATGAAATTTGTCTGAGAGATACAATAGGGAGACAAAGTAGGATTAAATCTTTGCTGTATCCTGATCAGCAAATACAGTAGGATGTAAAATGCTTTGAAAGCCCTTTAGTGTCATATAATATTTGACTAACTACAAAACTATAACTTCCCAGCTTACAGGAGTTGTATCCCTCACCTGAAAAACACAAGAAGCACTGCAATTTACTTGAGGCAGAGGATATGACAGGATTGAGGAGATGCAACAAAACCTTCAACCAAAATGTTAATGTGAGTGATTCATCTGGGATGTCCTGGCTAACAACAAAGTGGAAAGGATTTATATATGCATTTTGGATGTATAAACAGTGTAGGAGCGTAACATCTAGGAGTAGTGTAAAAAGCCCAAACCTAGGAAAAAAAGCCCATTTTCCTCGAAAAATATTGATACCATTTTCCAGATCATTAGCTACTCTGAAGTGTGGTTAGATGTGCCTGATGGAAGATGCAGCAGCAACACATAATTGGAGCTAATGGTGATGCAAATCTTCTAACTCTTATTCTTTATTTAAATCAGTCTTATTTCAAATCCATTATGTGCTTCCTTCAGTCACATCCAGAGGCACTGCAGTCTCCATGTTTTCAGAAAACACCCACCCAAATTTGAGATAATATTTTTATTGGTAAAGTCACAGCCAGTCCTAACGACAGACAAGTTTTCGTACATTTGCATATCACGTGCAAAGACAAATTGCAGGGTTGGTATATAGCTCCAAAATCTTTTCTTTCTAATCAAGCTAATTTCTCTGTTGCTTATTCAGTACTGCATGATGTATGTGGCCCTTCAGCAACACTGCATTTCAAGTGTCATGTTTAATACTAATGCAGTTTCAGTCTTACCAGGGAACATAAAATGTTCTGGTAAAAATAAAATTTCTCAGTAAATTTCACTCATAGAGAGTAACTTTTTTTTCCCTGCTTAGTCAGCACATACAGGAATTCCAAGAAACTAGTGTATCACAATATATTGTGCCCTTCCTGCCCCAAACAAAAAAATCCGACCACATGAAATACAAATTTTTGGTTACTCACTAACCACTGAGATTTATGCCCTTCTGCTACAAATACCTTCCATATTTATTGTCAAGTATGCCTAATCATTTTATGCAAGGGCAGTGCTTAGAAGCTGAATGCTTATTCATGAGGTTTCATTGTCACTAATGGTTAATTTTCCTTGCAGAATCAGTGCTTCACCATTTCAGACCGTCTTAACTTTTCTGTCCGTTGCCACATTGGAGAGAAAAAAATCAAAATACCTGTGCAAATAAAAGACTTCAGTCCATTTGAAAATAGTGAGTACTCATCTGCCTTCTGGTCTCTGAAACTCCTCCAAGAGAGGATTGCTAATTTTTCTTCCTCCTCCACTCCTATGCAACACCCACAGCTGATTTTAGACCTTTGTCTTTTGCTTGTCCCCTGCTACAATGAGCACAATTTTGTCTCCTGCCACTTGCTCCTCTGTCATGGAGTGTCATGCCAGCCACATCCTGTCCTGTCCCATATCTGGCTTCAAACAGATAGTGATAGCTCAGCTGCCCTCAAGAAAAATGTGTGCTGCAAGAAAGATGGAAAGTCTTGCTGCTCTTCCTCTGCCCCTCTCTAGTTATGCACTTCCACCCTTGTCCAGGACAGCTTTGGCATGTCTTAGTCTTTGCTGAAAGGATTCAGCTCACTAATCCAGAAGAAAAACATCTGTTTGGGACATTGTTTTGCTGGCTGTGTGAGTTTACCTGTCTCAAGGAGATGTCCTGCTTCTGAGGGGCTTGATGTGCAGTCCTGTTGTGGACAGAGTATGGGGATATAAGCCCTGCTTCTTCTTTCTGTCCAGTAAAGCTGAGGCCTCCAGGAAACCTTCAGCTGGCTAACATCACTGAAAACACCTCCAACCTAACATGGAGCCTGAATATTTCCTCCCACTATTTGGATGGGAGGCGGGAGTACCAAGTGCGGTACCGACACGTGAGTCAGTCCTGGGAGGTGAGTACAGAGGGGGAAACTGGAACATGTCACCATACGAGTCCTGGGTGAATCCTGATCTTATTTATGTTCCCCAAGACTTCTCCTGGGTCTCCTCTCAGGATGTAACCAGCTTTGGTGAAGCTGGAGAGATGATGACTGCCCCCACTCTTTTATCTATGTCACCTGCTGCCAGTGTTTGGTGATGATAAGGAGGCAGATGGGGATCCTATTTTACTTAGTGCTGTCACAAAAAAATTCAGGCAGTTTCAGGACAGACCTGAACGGGATGAGAAAAGCAAAGCAAAGAATAATTTTCTTTCAGGGTGAACATGCCATGCATGAGGTATAAGGACTTGAGACAGGTCTCCAAGAGCCTTGGAGAAGATGGGTTACATGAGGCTGTAAACCAGGGTGTTGATGATATTCTAAATTTGCCCCACTCCCAGGAAGCTGCAAACTTTCCCATTGAACAGGACCAGATGTGGGTAAATTTTGAGGGACTCTCACCCAACTCGAAATACGAGGCAGCTGTCCGTGCAAGGCCAAGTGCCAGAAGCAATTACAAAGGCGTGTGGAGTGACTGGAGCAAGCCAGTCCTGTGGAGGACACACGCTGACCATAAGGGTAAGTCAGGTAGTCCGACCTCCAGGGGAAAACAGGGACTCAGGGCAAACAAGGTAGAATGGCCAAAACTGAGTGAGAAGTTGAAGAAGGGAGAACTGTGTTGACCAAAGAGTAATAGAAAGGTTGAAAACTGTCCCTCCTGATTAGTGAGATCACCTCAGCATCACAGCTTAAGGGCAAAGACCCCTTCATACCAGCAGAGCCCATCTGACTTCCAGAAGCCAGGCAAAATCTACAAGGTATAAATCAGGGATTGTTTCCCCAGAGGAGTAAGGTCAGATGTCTAACCAGCAGAATCTGTGGCCAGGATTGGCATTTTCCCAAATGCTAATGTTACCTGGGAACACTCTCCCAGCTTCCTAAAATGCCAAGTTCAGTGGAAATATTGATCAGTGAAATGCAGTGAAACAGTTCTCTGCTGAAGAACACCCGAGCATGGGAAGAAAAGTCTCATGGAAACTGGGAGAAACTTACTGTAGTACATGTATGATAAAACCCTTTCACAAAAGGTCTGCTGAGGTTTGCATCAATCACTGTATGAACTTCCAGCCTTGGAAGATAGTGCCCTTCAGTGAGTCAGTGGCTGTGGCCTCTGTCATTTCTTTTCCAAGAAAATTAGCAGGTAGAGTTTATTCCTTCTCACGTTGCCCCCATCCTGCCTCTGTTCAACCCCTCCCTGTTGTTCCTGGTGTTGGCATAAACAGAGGAGCTATGTTTAGAAAGGGCACTGTGTTGCTGTGGCGATCAAATTTTGACAGTGTGTGATGTCAGTGAATAGGATACAGCCGCAACCAGTTGCCATAGCAACCAAGACCCAAAGATAACCAGGGTACCAGAGGCAGAGGAGACAAAGTGATCTGAGTAGCAACTCAAGGACAGGGAAAGAAAGAATGTGCTAAAAATGTCTCCTCTGTCTTTTATTTTTCTCTGTTCTCTCCTAACTGCTCCAGAGATTCTCTGCATGACCAGAACAAGGGACACGAGGGATGGGAGGAGATGAGGGGCAGGCAGAGGAAACAGGCACCAGAATAACAAGACCAAGCAAAGGTGCACTGGGAAGATAAGTGTGAAAGGGACAGATTAAGGAATGTTTGAGATGATGCCAAACAAGCCTGAGGAGTGCTGGCAGCCCTGCCAATGTGGGAACACAATCTCTTTGACCTAACCCTACAATCCAAGTACAAAATACGGTGTGAAGTTGTAACCTTCCTAGCCTCCTAATGCTTCCCTACACCTCTCCACAGAAAGAAGCCAGCCCCTTGATCCCTAATCCACTCCAACCCTAACCTCTTGCCTTCTCAGAGACCTGTAAACCCCATGACTCCCTCTCCCCCACTGACCATTAATGCTGTTTCAAGCCTCCAGCCCTACTTTAGCTGGTTTTAGGAGTCCCTGCTTTCCTTGGCAATGAAGCAGACAGGATGGTAGACACTTGAACTAGCAGACTGTGCCACCTCATCTGTGGCAACCCCTAGCTGTGGTGCTGTTATGACCAGGAAATTTAAGGTGTTCAGCACAAATTATTTGTTAAGTTTAGACTCTGAAACCCTTATCAGCTCAAAGGCATCCTACACAACACAGCAGAACTCACATATACTCTGACCTGTATATTATAATTCTAGATAATATTATAATATTATATAAAAGGCCCACTTTGATCACCTTGAACAGCCATGAAGGGACTGCAGCTTTTACTTATAGAATCCTGGTTAGATTTTAACAACCATTTCCTCATTCTTTCTCATCTTGCAGGAACATCCCAGCCAGTCCTTCCAGTTCTGATAGTGAGCACTTTGGTCTTTGTGATCATTGGCACTGCCTTCCTCATTAACCTACGGACCCTGAAATGGTAATTGAGAATTAAGTTTCCATGTCTGTTCCTCTCCTGTATCTTGTGTGTATTCTCAAAACTCAGATTGTTTTTCACTTGGTGCTTCTCAGGATAGAGATGGCTTTAAGCCAATCAATTTCTGGTTTATTGCCCAACCCTCTGAGGCTGATATTTGCCTGTGGAGAAATAACACCACCCAAGATGATGGGGTTTCACCACCACTGTCATATTGTGCCATGCTCCTGTGGCCTGTTGCCATGCCCTGGTGCCATGCCCTGGCTGAATTTATAGCAGCTGCCTCAGCACATCTGTTGCCCAGGGGTTAGAGTGGTGTTTCCTGGCAGGGATGCATCAAAATTTCCTCTTTGAAAAAAGGTCACTGGGTTGAGAACTCTCCCTGTAACAAGAACCAAGTAAGCCTGGTTACCACTACCTTCTCATTTAAACATTCCAGCAAGAGGTCAGGCAGGATGAGGTGACATTGGGACTGCAGGTAAAACTCCTGAGTGAGGGTACAGTTCTTGTTCCACCTTGTTCTGTGCAGTCCTCACACTGATAAAACCTATATGATGCTTCAAGACCTCTTTGCCAGTGTTTATACCCAGACACTGCTTTTATTAAGGATTGAAAGGGTCTCACAAGGTTACTCGACACAGTAATAGGAGAAGTGACCTCTCAGCTTGGCAAGGTTAGAAACAGTCACAGGTTTTCTCATGCCAGGTCAGGGGTAAAGAAGCAGGGTGATGATATTCGTGGCAGGGAGCGGGGACAAACATTCTCAGGGATGAAGGTGCAGAGGCTGGATGGTTTCTCTGTAAGGAAAGGCAGAACCAAGCTGAAAGAAGATGGATACTGAGAAAGTCACTGGTCACTCTTTTACCCTGAGTCATAACACAAAGTTGAGGAAGTGCTAGATGTACAGCACAGAGGGAGTTAGAAAGGCCTCCTTTCTCCACAAAGTATAATTAACCTAGGGGAATTGAGTGCAGAATAATGCTGAGGTAAGATGCAAGGAAGGATTAGACATGCATGTATAAAAATAGCATCTGCAATGATGTAAGGTAGTTTATATGCAAGATCTAGCAAGTTCTGATGCTTCAGAGAGTACACCAATTGCCTCCAGAGGTCAGGAGGGTTTTTCCTTGCATCATCCTATACCAAAGCTTCAGCACATGGATGACAAGGTGATCCAACCACTCTGAGAAACTGAGGAACAGATTAGACCACTTTATGCTGCTTCAGGACGACAACACACTGGTTCCAGGGAAGAAGAGGCCTCTGCAAGGCATACTCACTCAGATGGCTTGCGCAGCCTGTGTACCCCAGCTGTGCCATGCAGCATCCTGCTAGGAGGGCAGAGAACTGAAGGCAGAGCTTTCCCAGTGATGGCCCTGCTCAGGCCACATGGTCCTGAGACATTGTGGTGACAGCAAAACAAAGAAGGGGCAGCTCACAGCAGCAAGAGCTTGGAGACAAGGGAAGCCTGCTTAGCTTGTCATCAGGACAGGGGCTCAAGGGGGCAGGTGGAGAGGGTTAAGGTGACCAAAACCACTAAAACCGGGGATTGTCCTTCTCCAGGAAAAGGCTGAGGGAAATGTATTTTCCAGTGCTGAGTTTATCAGTCTCATCTCTGTACATCTCATGGCTCAGTTGGTGCCTCTCACACCACTCAAGAGCAAGGACAGCCCTCAAGCTCAACCTCATTTTACCTCTCCCCACACCAGCTCAGTACCTGTGAATTGCAGTGCACTCTTTCACCCCCATCACAGTGACAGTAATCAGGATCAGACCCTGCTTCATTTGTCACTCTCATTCTCTTCCCTCAAGGTTTAAGAAGATCCTGAAGATTCACATCCCAGACCCCGAGAAGTTTTTTCCTCCGCTTGTTTCGGTTCACGGAGGTGACATTCAGGTATTGGACTGGGGACGGGACCATAGCAGGGAGAAACGAGGGAAAGGAGCATCCAGCTGCACACGCCCAGGACAGATAGACCTACACGTGCACACATGATATATGTGCCTGTAGCACCAGCTGCTGGGTTCTCTGCTTAAGTTCTGCTGAGGCATCTCTAATCACAGAATAGAGAAATGGCAAACCACACAAAACACAGCACCCTGCTCCCATAATCAGCAGTCTGAGAGACAACAAGGGACCTGCAGGAGGGAACTTGGCCTCTCAAGATTCCCTTCCCTCCCACTTCAGTGCCTCCCTTCCTGCCCTTGGCTGCCCAGCTCTTCCCTAGAACTCCCACTGTGAGCTTCTCCTCTGCTCCTGATGTGAATTGCCTTCACACTGGATAGCACTTCACTATTCCTTGCATTCTTGTCTGCTTCCCTTCCTTTCCCACTCCACTATTCCCCTTCCCCTAGGCTGTCTGTGTGTATGGGCAGCTGCAAGGAGACAATTACCATTCTGCGCAGCATTAAAGGGAGCATCAGATGCGAGACGTGGGAGGTGATCCCAAGGGGCTTCTTGCTTTAAGAAGGATGGAAACAAACTGCAGAGGGTTCAGAAACAGCAAAGCTTTGGAAAAACCAAGGTGTAAAAAGGCTTAGAAAGCTTATACTAGAGGGAAAGAGTGCAGAGTAGGGGAACGGGGTTGTGCAGCAGGCACTCAAGACACTTTATCAGTGCAGAAAGAACTTGAAAAATTTGCTTTATAAGACATAAAGGCAATGGATTTGGGTGTCATCAAAACCAGTTTATTTTTAAGGATAATGATGCACTGCAGGATGTTGTTCATGATGAATATGAAAATTAGGCACAAGGGGCCTGGAAGAGCACTTTAGACAAGAAATCTGCATATGGCCATATGGATATATCAGAAGCTTGTTCAGCACCAAAGAATAGATTGCATGAGATTGCTTTCATGCTTTGCTTCATCTTATGGTTTTGTAAGGGGTTTTCCTACCTATTTTATTACCCTTTGTTTCACTTTAATTCTCCATCTTAAATTCCCTGCTCCAGAAATCTCAAAACATAGATCAAGGTCCCCTGTTAATTTTAAAGTGGCAGGATGACATACTCTGAAAATCCTGCAGATGAAACATCATGAATGGGAATTTCCCTCCCCACCACCTCTGGTAACCCTTGCTTGGACAGAGAAGAGGTCACTTGATTGCTGTGGCCAGTCAGCAGAGGAAACCTTTGGTTTCTCTCTGAGTGCTTTACTTTGGTAGTCATAGTGTCTCTCTCTTGTGTTTCCTCCCCACCAGAAATGGCTCTCCTCCCCATTCTCCACATCTTCCTTGTGCGTGAACAGCACAATCCCAGAGATCTCCATGCTTGAGGTGATGCAGAAGAATGACCAGGAATCCCGGTTTCTACTTTCCAAGGGAACCCTGACTCCCGATCCTCCCACAGAAACCAGTGTGCACTCTGGATCCAGCTGCTTCACCAACCAAGGTTACTTCTTCTTCCACCTTTCCAACTCTTTTGAGATCGAGCCCTGCCAGGTCTACTTCACCTACGAGCCTTTCACCCAGGAGGGCAGTGGCAGCAAGGATGGTGAGTGTTACCAGGCTCTCCCCTCCCCAGACCTCTGCATGCTGGCAGAGGACATGAATGTGTTGCCCAGCAACTTCTTTCACTGTATTGAGGCAACCCAGGGCTTCCCAAAGATCTCCTTCCTGGAAGAGACAGCAGGTGAAGCCCGCCAGGCTATGGCTATTCCTGGGGCTCTCCATTCAAATGAAGGTACCTCACCAACACCAGTTCTGGAACAGGATGAGAAGGTGATGGACCAAACAGTTCCACAACCTGCTGAGGCCGTGTGCCAGCTGGACACTGACTTTCCTGACCCACTGGACCTAGAGGACAGTGATAGTGTCAGTGTAATGGAGGGGAGTGGGAAGGGGAGCCCTTCCACTGATCCCTGCACACCAGCAGCAAACGCCACTTCTTCCTGCTCCCAGCCTCCACCTCTAAGGCAAAAACAGGATGAGGATCTATGCCACATAGCCTTCTCCAGCCAGGTGCCAAACACTGGTGCCTACCTTTCCCTGAGGGATCTCCAAAGCCAGTACAGCCATTGCTCTGTCTAAGGTCTGCCTGGAGGAGACCCACAGGTTGGGAAAGGCCACCTCTGCAGGGAAGGCTAGATGGACAGTTTCTCTCCTCAGGACATGAATATAACTTCAGCATCAATCCCATCAGGACTGCTAGCTAATGAGGCTGGAAAACACAGCCCAACAAGGACTTACTTGCCTTGATGACCAAATCTGTTTTTCTGTTAATACTGACCCTGATGGCATAGAAATGCCTCACACTTCTCAAGTGACATGCCAAACCTCACCAACATGTTTTTCCCTTCCCAGCTCCCAGTAGGAGACTGTGCCAGAACTTCTACGCGCTGCATTTTGGTGTAAAATAGCACTCAGCTTTGAGGCTGAGCAGGCATATGATCCATTTGCCTCATACTGGCCTAAAAATCTCTGATGGGATGGAGAAATGCCTGAAGATGTGGATGGATATGAGATTTTGTACAGGGGACAATAGCACTGCCAATCAGTGCTGGGGTGGATGATGAAATGGGTGAAGACATCTCCTCCTGATTGACCAAAGGTGTGATTTTTTTTTTTCTATGATGTCCCCACTTAAGGTCTTAATTAGAGATTACATTCTAAGCTACTCAGTCCAGCTTTAGACTTTAGAGTCTAGACACTAGAGTTTCTAAGGTCGGCTCAGAGCCACAACTGCGTCAGCTGTCTAAGTAGTGCAGTGTAAAAAAGAAATCCCCATTATTTGGCTTAAAATACTGGGGAAATCCCCTCCCTCTCTTTCTTTCCTCCAGCTCTGATGGTGGCAGTGAAAAGAACTCACACAGTTTCCCATACTTGCTACAATATTTTTCATGAAATCGAAAGCCTTTCTGCCCTGCTGGCAAGCTACAGTTATTTGACTATGATAAGCTGATTGCTGAATAGTTCATCCCACATCCTGTATAAGTGGAAAACATCATAGCAATGCTGCCCATTCCTTCCACTGCTCAAGAGAAACCATTGCCTAACTAGCAGCAAAGATGTGGTGAATGACCCCAAAAAACTAACCCACAAATCAACACCTTTACTGAAAAGAAAACCTCAATCCACTTGCAAAGAATGGGGATAGTACAGACTTTTGTTTTTCTTCTTCCTCTACATGCCCTGATCTGGGTTAAGAAAAAGCCATAGAAGAATAGTGGTAAGGCAATGGAAGATCCCTGCATTCACCATTTGTAACATCTGTCCATTTGCTTGTGGTATTTCTGGACTTTTCAGCAGTGGGAAAATGCCAGCCATGTGCTAAGAGTCCTTCTTATCTCTTTAAAACTCTTCTAAGAGAATTTATACCAAAAAGCCCAGGATATTGAACTTGTTAGTTCTTCTGTCACAGCTGTGAGTGTCAACTAGAACTAATTCTTTCCTGTCTCTGTCTGTCCAAGCGTTGGGATTCCTGCTCCTACACTGTCACCTGGCCTTGCAGTATGCATCCTGAAAGTCATTATGAGACCCAGGTGCAGGGTCACCCACTGGCTTGGATTTCACCACAAAAGAGCCCCCTTGTAGGTGAGAGGGCTTTGGGAACTATTCCTCTCATCTTACCAGTTCCTTCATCACCTGTCTCAAGAAATGGACTGCTCCATTGTGTCCAAGAGAAAACAGGAGAAGAAGACCCCACAGCTTCCCAGATAAGGAAGCATAAGGCTTTCCCAGCTGTTTCATGTACTTTGAGAATCTTCCCAGATGGACTTTGGAAAGAGACACTGACTTCTTTGCCTCTGATGGGCAGTTTGCTATCTTACATGGGCCAAGGATACAAGCTTCACTGTCCCCATGTAGACTTTCTTAAGCTTTTCTATTTTTCTTCATAGAATCATTAAGGTTGGAAAAAGACCTTCAAGATTATATGGTCCAAATTTTTACTGAATACTACCATGCCCACTAAACTATATTGCAAAAGTGCCACATCTACTTTTTCTGAACACTTCCAAAGATGGTCAGTCCACCACTTCCCTGGGGAGCCTACTCTGATGTTTAACCACTCTTTCAGTGAAGAAGTCGTTCTCTGGACATGCTCCAACACCTCAATGTCCTTCTTGTATTGTGCCTCCCAAAACTGCATACAGGATTTGAGGTGTGGCCTCACCAGTGCTGTGTACCAGGGGATGATCCCTTTCCCAGCCCTCCTGGACACACTATTCCTGGTACAAGACAGGATGTCACTGGCCTTCTTGGCTACCTGGACACACACTGGCTCAGGTTCAGCCACTGTCTACCAGCACCCTCAGATCCTTTCCCACTGGACAGCTTTTCAGCCACTCTTCCCCCTGTCTGCAGCACTGCATGGTGCTGTTGTGACTCTGTTGCCAACAGGACCTGGCACCTCGTTGAACCTCATACTACTGCCCTTGGCTACTCAATCCAACCTGGCCAGACCCCTCTGCAGAGTCTTCCTACCCTGCAGCAGATCAACACTTCTGCCCAGCTTGGTGTCATCTGCAAACTGACTAAAGGGGAGCCCTTGATCCCCCTCATCTAGGTTATCAACAGATGCTAAACAGATCTGGCCCCTATACTGAGCCTTGTGGAACACCACTGGTGACTGGCTACCAAATGGATTTAACTCCAACCACCAGAACTCTTTGGGCTTGGCCATCCAGCCAGTGTTTTACCCAGCAAAGAGTACACACATCCACACCATGGGCTGCCAGTTTCTCCAGGACAATGCTGTGGTAGATAGTGTAAAATGTTTTACTAAAGGTTAGGTGGACAACATCCACAGCCTTTTCCTCATCCACTAAGTGGTCACCCTGTCACAGAAGGAGATCAGGCTGGTCAAGCAGGACCAGCCTTTCCTACGCCCATGCTGGCTGAGCTTGATCCCTTTGTTGGGATCACCACCTACCATGTGATGGTGCTCAAGGTTACCTGTGTCAAGACCTTCTGTGGCACCAAGGTCAGGCTGACAGGGCTGTAGTTCCCCAGATCCTCCTTCCAGCCCTTTTTTAGATGGGTGTCACACTGGCTAACCTCCAGTGACTTGGGACCTCCCTGGCTAGCCAGGACTGTTGGTAGATGATGGAAAGTGGCTTGGCGAGCTCTTCTGCTAAGTTTTGTCAGTGTTGCTGGGTGGATCCCATCCAGCCCCCACAGACGTGGGAGTGTCTAAGAGGCACAGCTGGTCACTATTTCCTCCTGGATTATAAGGGGGTTATTCAGCTCCTGTCCCTGTCCAGCTCCCTGTACCCTGGGGACATCTGGTCTTTCTGTTAGAGACTGAGGCAAAGAAGGCATTAAGTAACTCAGCCTCATCCTTGATGTCTATGTTCCTCTTCCAAGTCAAATAAAGGATGGAGATTCTCCTTGACCCTCTTTTTGTTATTAATGCCTTTGTTATTTTTGATGATGGCAGCTAGATTGAGTTCTAGCTGGACTTTCTCCTTTCTAATTTCCTCTCTGCATGACCAAACTATATATCTGTACTCTTACTGAGTACACCTTGCTGCTGAGTACATAAAAAAACCAGGTTTGCTTCCTTGTAAATAGACAAAATATTAAGTAATCTACAGTGTTTTTTCTGTCCTTTTGGCTGAGGGGAAATGATTAACAACTTTTCTAAACAAGGAACAAGGTAAAGTTTTGCTCAGACTAATACACCTTTATCTCTCCTTCCGACTCCCTGCCCCAAGGGACCCAGACACATAAAAAATAAAGCAGAGTTAGAGGTGATCCTGTTGCAAGCTCCTGAGGACTGTCCTGCTGGCTCAGTATTTTTCCAACCCCCCCCCCCCCCCCCCCCCCCACACACACACACTTTTTTTGTGAAATGTTGACAGCTTTGGAGCTGGCAAGCTGCTAGCACTGCTTTTTCAGCCATGCTGGGTGTGAATGTGTGACACACTGCGGCAGGAAGTGCTCAGCATCAGATCTGGCGATAACCGGACCTTTCTTCCAGGAAGGCAAATCATGTGGTCTTGTATGTGAGTAACACAGGTTGTGAATGCCAGAGTCATAACACTCTGGGCACCTTTGGCTGCTGGGTTCCCAAGAGCCCTTTGGAAATGTCACAGGGGGAGCAGTCAGTCCTGTCTCGAGCCCATGAGAACGCGCTGTGTGGTTCGCAAACCCACAGAAGCACGCTACAACCATCTGTTCCAGAGGCAGACCAAAGCTCAACAACAGCCCTGTGTGGAAAATATTGGTGTGGAAAATATCAAGCTAAAAGCCACAGGCATGAGTCCTCTCTTTATCGTAAGTCTAGAGACAGCAAAGATAGCTGTCACATCTCTCATGTCCTTTCCAAGATACCTTGTTCATAAATAGATATCACTCTCAGCCTCCTCCCACATCTCTTCCTTTTTTTTTTTTTTTTACCATGGAGAAACAGGAAGCAAGGGGTACTTGCAGTAAAATAATTCCTCTGAAGTCAGATCTGATCAAGGGCTGGATCCTTGGTTGATTCAAAAGCCTGTGGTGATAGATGTGGTATGCTTGCTTAGATAGATCAGATTGAGATTTTACATTTTTTGTTCTGCTGAAAAACACGAGAATGAAGATTCTTCTTTCCAGGAAAATTTAATTCAAAAAAGTAAGGTCTTTGACACTGAGAAATACCCTCAGATGGGTTCTGACCCACTGTGGCAAGCCCCTCATAGTTCAAACTCAGAAAAGCTATATATGAATACCTAAGTGCCTAAAGATGCACCTTGTCTCTCATTATCTGTGGAAATTCTGCTACAAAGTAACTTTTAAAAGTGAAATCAAGTCTCAAATCTCTTGAGCGGTTCTGAAAGCATTCACAGTCAAACACTACAGCTTTCTATATAAATGTAATATTTATCTACTAGAATCCACCATGAGGCAACTACAGCAATGGCTTTTGGTCTTCATGCACTCCCAGATTAAACCTGGCCCAACAGCAGAGACAAAAAATATCTATCCCTGCCCAACTGCCAAAATGAGCCCAAGTAAGCCCTGGCCCAAATGAATTCAACCCCAAGTCAATGTCACTGGCTGGAGCTCAGCCCTGGGTCAGGAGTCACCCATTTATTGACAGAAAAACTCTGTTTACTCTGCTGTAGCTGCAGTGTCTCTGCTTTCTGTGAAAAACAAAGGGGCACATACAGACCTGCAGGACTGTAAGCAGAAGGTTGTGTAGGAAAAGTAGCTGAAGAGGACCTGGGGCTGGAAGAAAAGCCAGTGCTGTAGGGAGGTGTGACTGGTGGTGCAGCTGAGTGTGGAGAGCCCCGTGTCAGGAGACCGGGCAGCAAACAAGAGGGAGTTTCTGAGGCTGGCACTGAGAGGCACTCTGCTTTGCTTCCATCTGCATGAACGCTGTGGTAACCAGACCGGCTCTCTACTGCTGTCTTCCCTCCTTCCAGCCATCTACCCCTGCCAGGCAGCATCTGCTCCATCCCTGTGCTGGGGTGCACACAGGGATGGGACCAAGGAGGGTGGCTAAGAAACACAGCAGTTGCTCAGCAACTCCCTGTCCCCCGAGGCGGACAACGTAAGAGATCTGCACCAGTCTCCTGGATTGCTCTTCTCTGCACAGCTGAACGTCCTCCTACCCTGACTTTTTCTGGACTTCCCCTGCTTAGCCTGCAGATCTCCCACTTCAAGCCTCCAAACTCTCCATTTAAGAAAAGAAAAAAAAGCCGTCGTGCGGGGTGCGCCGACCCGCTGCAGCAGGATGGTGCAGGACAAAGGCCGAGCTGAAGGGACATGGCATCAGGTTATTGATCACTGAGGAGACCTTGAGCTGGGTAAATAGATGTCCTGCTTCCTCCCCCACTCCCTGCAGGTGTGAGCTGGGGTGTGGGCCAGGTCTCACAGGCAGCAGCAGGCTTTAGAGGTAGGTCTGCAACTCTGGGGGAAACCCCAGCGTCTGCCATCAAATCTACTAACAAAGAGGTTCTTCTGCTGCTTCCTGCCCTCCCTCCCCTGCCCCTCCATCTATGGCTGTGTGCTTATGCCTGCTGCTTCTGGAGGGATGCTGTGGTAGCTCTCCTGTAGTACCTAACGTGGCTCCTGGGGGAGGAGATCCTTCCCAGGGGTTGCATAGAAAAGTGCCCCACGAGGAGCAAGGGAGGGCAGTCTGTGCTGGGCTTGTTTGTACCACCTCCCTCTCTGGAAGGGTGTGTTAGAGCAAGAGGATGTGTGACTGCTTGTCCAAGTGGGGATGTTCACCAGGCTGAGTTTAATGTTCTGGAGTGAGCGACCTGGTGCTTGCATTCTGCAAATGTGTTTCCATGTTGCAAGGCAGCTTGGAAGGCTTGAGGCTCTGTGACTGGGGGGAGGAAGCTGAAAATCTCACTCACCCTTATCAAGTGATGCCCAGTGGAACCCACATGGGCTAAAATGTGCATGAGGCCAGCCACCTCTTCCCTCAGCTGCAGCAAGTCCCTCCCATGCACTCCTCTCCCTATGTTCACATGCACCACTGGGAACAAAGACAGCTCACAGACACACAGACAGGACACAGGCATTCCACAAGACCTCTGTGCTCTCCCGTACAGATGCATTCACATCCCTCTCTTCTCCAGCTGCAGGAACATAGAGAACCTTCGAAGGCAGGCATGCACTGCGTGTTGGCAGAGGAAAGCAGGAGGAAAGTGGGTGACAAAACCAGTGTGCCTCTCTGGGGTGATGGTATTTCTTACCCTCAGAGCGTGGGGATGACAGAAGGGAAGCAGCCGGGAAGAAGCAAAAGAGGCAACTTTGGGGAGATGAGGGGCAAAGGGAAACAGAAGGTGTCCCCTGGCACGAGCAGGTGGTGGTGAAGGGCTGAACATTTTTCAGGTGCTCTCTTCTCATTAGCTCAGCTATTGAGCCAGTGCCAGCATTGGCTTTGCCTGGGAACACACGGCCTGGTGGGAATGGCAACGTTTGCTTACTTTTAGGGATCAAGATAAAAATGGCACGGCAGGCAAAGTGTAACTTCAGGTTCCCAGGCAGTGGCTGCTTTGTGAAACTCTTGCTCACATTTCAGGTCATCGGTTTTCTTCTGCATTGATTTCTAGATCAATAAAATACCAGTTTTAAAACAATTCCCAGCCTGGGAGGACAACACTTTTATATCCAGAGAAATTCATTATTGTACTAATTTGCGGTTTTTACAGAAGCAAAATCCAGGGAATGCCTTTGAAAACCAAGGGATTACCAGGAGATGTCCTGGAAGCCTGTCTCCCATTGATTCAGCAGTTTTACGCACATTTCCCTTGAGCAAAGTCTTTGGTGATTTGCACAGTAATCTCTCAGGGCCGTACATCTTGGGAGAGGAGGACAGATTTGGCATAACACCTTCAGAGGGGGTGTAAAGGGAAAAAGAAAAACCAGCCTGATCCTGGCATGCTGTGTCACCAGACACACCTGATGGAGGCCGAGGAACAGGAGGAAGACTCCAGCTCCCTCTCAAATGACAAATCAGAAACTAACTCACGTCGCTGCCTCCGCTATGTGCCCCTTGGGATTGCCTTTCTTGTGCTGGCTGGAGCTGCTGCAGCAACCTGGTATTTCCTAGGTAAAAATTCACATGTTTTTTTTCCCCCAGCAGGAGGTGGAGGGGGGTAGTCAAAGCATTGCCCTGCCCAAAGCACATTAGTGACTCTGGGTGGTCTTTAGACAGTCATACACAGGGGTAACCCCCTCTTCCCTACTCATCACTAAGGTAACCCAGTGGTGTCTTCTCTCGGCAGACTACAGACCATGGCACCTGGAGCCATCCATCCTGCAGTTTTACTGTGGCAGCCTCCAGGTCCTCAACCGCCGGTACTCCCCAGACCTTGGGCACGTAGAGTCCAGAGCCTTCTGGGTGGAGTCAGCAAAGCTCCAGAACATGGTGAGGGCAGCTCCATGAACAGAGACAGCCCTGAGGCTGCTCAGTGAGTAGAATGAGGAAGGGGTCAGGCACTCCCATCCAAGGGCAGGTTTGGTGGGGGTGAACAGCAAGAGGGATGAAAGATGGGATCAGCCCCTGTAACATTGCACTGTAGTTATCAGACAATGTTCTCATTGCAGCTGAAGGAGCTGATTCATGCCACAGAGCTGGGTCGGTACTACAACTCCAGCACGGTGTATGCCTTTGGGTGAGTAGCACCAGCAGCATATTTGCCTATTCCTGTGTAAAGCTCACAGTAAATTGTACTCTGGTTTCCCTGAAATATGCTCATGACAAACTTCAGGACAGTTGAGATTCAGAATGGTTCCAGCCTAACAGAACTGGAACAGAGTTCCTGTTCATCTCAGGTCATGATGAAATGCCAAAACTATGAAATTTTTCAGAGAGGCAAAAGTTCAAGAGAGTAAAAAAAAAAAAAATCATTGGGAAGAGCTTTAAAAACAAAAAACTGTCTTGGCATTGTCAGTAGAAACTAAGCAGCTGGAAATTAATTTTTCTAATTCAAGAAAGCTATTTTATGGCCTGACTCTAGGCACCAGAAGGGAGAGGCCAGAATGCACCATGGAAAAGTTATTCCTGCCAAGAAGCCTGGACCACCTGGGAACAGGATAACAGTGGAATGGGACAGATGTGGGACTACAGTTTTGCAGGTCATAAAAGTAAAAGAGGAGAGGAGAAATAATTTCCATACTGATGGTCATTTGCTTCTGATTCTTTTCCTATGGAAAACCATACCCCTAAATTTGTCCTTCACCTACGGAGCATTCCAACTTCGATGCAATTCTGTTTTCAACTGGGGAAAGAAAAGTTTCACTTGCTCATCTTCCTCTAGCCTTTTACTGAAAAAAGATGTGTTTCAACATCTCCTCGCCCTCCCCCAGCCAATTTTCTCTGCCAGCTGGTTGAACAGAACTTTCACAGGCACTGTCTCCTGCACCTTTAGCCTGCCCAGCATTAATGGGTTGTGGTAAGGTACTTGGTCATAAATCATCCATTTGTCACCACTGGGAGATGAGACAGTGAAGTCTTGAGTTTCTCTTTTCAACCCCTGGTCAGTAGTACTCAAAAGTCATTTCTACCTGAAATGAGACTACTCATTAGACTAGTCTTGATTAATTATCACATTAATTTGAGCTCATATGGTCTTCACTAAAGCCAGATGGCATGGAAAGGCTGCTTCCCACAGAGCACTGACTCACACCATGGATATTGCAGCTCTCCTGCCCCACTCAGAGAGGTTCCTCTGGGTCACAGCGGCAGAGCTGGAAAATCTACACAGATACATCTGATGTGTGGAAAAAATAGTGGGGGGGGGGGGGGGGGGTGGGGTGTAATTCTCCAGGGTTTTTTTCTCCAGTAATTCTGGTGATGAAGAGCAAGAATATTTTACATGCTATTTCTCTGTTAGGGAGGGAGCTCTGACCTTCTTCTTCTGGTTCACCCTTCAAATCCCTGAGAGTCAGCAGAAGGAGGTGTCTGATGAGAGGGTAAACACAGTGCTTCACCAAGAACTCTCCACCAGTTTCAACAGCTCGGGCAGCCTGTCCTACCAGACAGAGTACAGGGTCAACCCAGATTCTCTGGTTCTCCTGGGTGAGTACCAGCTGCTCAGCTGCAGCCTGAGTGATCAGAAATGCTCCACAATGTAGAAGGTTAGGACAAAAGGCCAGGAGTCTATTGAAGGAGACAGAGGAAACCTGAAAAGGATGAGGAAAATAGTAAGGATCAGGAGATACAGTTATGCACATTTTTTTTCCTGATAAAGAAGAACTGAAATTCGATTATGAAAAAAAAAAAATTCTTCCTTTGAAGCATTAAAATAATTGGAGATATGCCTGACCACAACCAGATAGGTGATTCTTTTTTCACCCATCAGCTTTGGCTTCTGTAGAGCAAGATCTTAGACAGGTCATTACTTCGATCAACTCATCTTGAAAATACCAAGCACTTAGATTTCCTACTTTCCTTTGGGAGATTATTCCAGACTATTTGATAGAGACAACAAAAGCAACATATCTGAGTCACCACTAAGTCTTCCTCTGAGACAAAGCATCGTTGTCACTTCGGTGATTTTAAGGATTATTTATTGTTGCTCACAGTGAAGGTCACAGCCTGTTTAAAAAGCCACCCATGCAAAACTGCTCCAGAGTAGGTGTTAGGTAAGGAACTAGAGATGTGTTCAATGTAGGGATGTAGTCAATGCATACAAGTCCAATGGAATTTATATTTGATCTTTATAATGAGGCTTAACTTGTCAACCTAGTCTGATCCCTCTTACAGGGTCCCAAATCTCACAGGTTTTAAAATACATCATGTTTCTTCTCTCCTCTTGGGATTCCTATTTCCAAGTTTCTTCTTCCCATGACAGGTTAAATCTCCAAGTTTTTTTTTCCTTATGCATATTATCTTGTATTATTCTAGGATGAAGTTTCTTTTATTCTATCCTACCCATACTTTCTTTAACTTTTACCCCCACATCCCAATTGTTTTGTGGCTCATTTTTGGTGCCTGTAAAGAAAATTTGATTTCCTCTAAATGATTTTCACTCCCTCACCCAGACCATCGTTTTAAGGTCTTAGTCAGAAGCTGCATTAGCATCTCATCAAGACATCTCCTCCCACAGTTACTAGTAGTTCCTTAGTTCTACTTATGGTTTGTTTCCAGCATAACAGATCCTATGCTCAGCCAATTTAAATTAACTTCCTTAACAAAGACATCACAAGGAAATATGCCAAATCCTTCCAAGTCAGCCCATCTAGCATTTTCCTTTTATTTGCTCACTTCATAATGCAACCCATAAACAAATAAAAAATGATGGTGCCATAATTTTAGCTGTTCTCAGTTCCCTCTTATTTGCTTTGCATCTGTTTCATCAGACTACACTTCTTTCTATTTTGGACCTAACACACCAGTTGTAGTTTATCCAGCTCCTTCTGCTTTCCCTACTCCTTTCCCTCTCCAGTCAGAAGTACAGTCTGATAACCAAGACAAAAGCCAGAAATTTCTTATACTGCCTAGCTAGGGTAACCCCCAGCCAGTGACTTAACCTCTGGATTCTTTTGCCCTGTGCAGTTAGAATGTACAAACAGCCAGCTAATAGCAGGTCATTAACATTCATTGCTTTCTGACAGACTCTCACCAGCCTGCTCAGCTCTAAACCTTCACTCTGCCTTGAGACACAGAGCTGCAAACCAGCAGTAGCTCCAAACTAGTACAGGAACCTCTCCAACCTCTCCAGTGCTTTATTTTTACTAGCAGCCACATTCATCCCAGTACACTAGCTTCCCCCTTCCCCAAAAGTCTTTCAGGACTTCTTGTTCCCTGCAGGAACTCAGTTTTATTACATTCAGATAAAAGAGAACTTACTACCAGCTCTGCACAGACTATTCCCTACAGCACAGGAGCTCAGCTAGGAGCCCGCCTTATGCCTGCAGGATCCTATTTTCCACAACAACAGTTTTTGCTATAACAAAAACACTCATCTCTCCCCACAGATTTGCTTAGAAACTACAGAAGATCAGAGCCCTGACCCTGACCTAGGCAAACCCCCAACAACAACCCTCACACCCAGCTGACCTCACAGTGCCTTTTTTCCTTCTTTTTTTTTTCTTTTTTTTTTTTTTGGCAATTATTCCCGGTAGCACCTGATCTCTGGCTGATTCCAGTTCAGCTGGGAAGCTGGAGAAAAGCCCAGCTCTCTGTGACTGTTTTACACAGATCTGTAGCTCCTGCTGGTCACATTCTCTACAACTCCCTTCTCCAAAGGTGGACTTTATAAGGATGTTGAGTAGCTCATTGCACAGTGGTCAGCAAAAGAGAACTCTTTCTCCACTCACAGAGATTCCCATATTTTTGATTGGGCATTCTTTAAAGTGGGACAGCAGATGATGAAGGCTCTGGGAAGTGGGACTGTGCCCTGTAATGTGGCTGGCAGAGGAGGGGGATGACTGCTTGAAGCAATGTCCAGCCCTCCTGGGAAGGGGAAGAGGTCCTGGAACAGCGCGCCAAAACGGGCAAGAAAAAAAAGGAGAGAAGTCCCTAGTGGGGTAGAAAGCAAGAATTAGGGCTGTTGGGTTTGGGTCAGGGGCAGAGAAATTTCCCAGAGAGATGGACTGGGGAAGGCATGACTGAAACAGGTCCCTGAGAGCAGACAGAGAGGTACCTGGAGGACGCCCCATGCTGAAGTTGTGAGCTAGTTACATAAGGAAGGAAAGGAGTCCTCACCTATCTTGCTAGGTTATCAGATTATCTTTTTTTATCTAGTTTGTATTTTTGTTCATCTTTCTTTATATATTTTCTTTCTAACAGAATCCAGCGTGAAAGACATAGTAGTGCTGAAATCCACTCTGGGTAGGCTACTTTCTCATTTCCTTTTGAGTTCATGACTTTATGGGAGGGATTTTCACAGGGGACAGAAAGCTTGTTGGCCTCCTGGAGCTGTAAATCTTGGGAAGGGGAAAGTAGGAACCAGGGAGCACCAGTGCTGCTGCTTGGCCAGATCCAAACTACATGACTGCTAGCTACTGGATGGCTCTGGGCAGAGATGCCAGCTGCTAGGGGCAATGCAGCCACCTCAGACTTGTCCTGGAACTAATGAGAACTGTGAAAAAGCTGGGTGTACTGGTACCACAGAGCTGACTCCAGGCCCCATGCAGTGCTGCTGAGTAGGGTGGAGGTTTCTTCGTGGCTCTGCACTGGATGTGCCTCATTTAGGAGTCTGTTGGCAATGTTTGAAGATGTTTTTAGTAATTTCAGGCAGTGTTGTAAGTTCTCAGTCTGGCATCTTGCATTAGATATGCTATTAGAAGCTCACCTTTAAGCTGACATTTACTCAAAAATTCTAGTGTGAAAGTCTTCTGAAACCTGGAATTCAGATGAGAGAGGTCTAAAACCAGGAAGAATATGGGGTTGAGAGGAGAAAGAGGTGAAAAAGTAAATAAAGCCAGTGGAAGATAACTGTGGTGTCCTGCTTACAGAAACTGGGGCAATGGTAGAAAAGGATCAGTGCCACCACAACATATGTGAAAGTAAACCAGGATCATTGGGATGAGTCAGCCTTACCCTAAAAAAGGGCTTACACTGATGCACCAAGTGACAATCCCATATATTAATTTCTCTTACAACCACATCTATTTCAGGTTGCTACAGGTACAACTACGTCCAGGAGGATGACATCCTAAGGCTGGAGGGCCCTGACTACCTGGCCTCCAGCTGTCTTTGGCACCTCCATGGCCTCAAGGGCTACATGATCAAGCTGCGCCTGGAGTGGACTCTGCCTGACTGCAGGGACCGCCTGGCAATGTACGATGCAGCAGGGCCCCTGGAGAAACACCTCATCACCTCGTAGGTAGCTCCTGAGCAAGGAGAGCATGGTGGGGAATACAGGCAGGATGGTATGACACACCACAGGAGGGGAAGGTGTCCGATGACATCAGAGGAGGTTGTCCTTGATGTGCAACCTGCCTGGTGCCGATCAGCTGGAGTCACTGATGTGGCATATGTCTTGCACCCCCGTGCTGCAGGAGCTGTGTCTCTTGGCCCTTTGTTTGGTTCAGTTAGTGCCTTACAACTGCTGTGTGTGGACCACACAGATACCCATTGTCTCTCTCATTCTTCTCTTTCATTTATTTATTGCTTGCTTCATGCCCATCCTTTTATCTCTTTCCCCTGAGGATCTACGGCTGCAGCCGGCAGGAGCCCATAGTGGAAATCCTTTCATCTGGCCCTGTCATGTCCATTGTGTGGAAGAAAGCCATGTACAGCTACTACGACCCCTTCATCCTCTCAGCACAAGCAGTGCCCCTCGAAGGTGAGGAAGGTTGGAGAAGATTGGCTATAGTCACAGGGAGAAGACGGATTTTCTCCTACAACATCACAGCCCTTGAGGTCCTGCATCCCTGTTAGGGACAGAACTCATTCTGGATTGCAAGGGTGCTCAGTAAAATGCAGGTTACATGGCCTCAACAGGCTGAGGCTGAGCTGACAGAGGGTAGGGCTTTGAATGTCTATATTTACAGCTTGTGAAGTGAACATAACTCTGCGGGAGAGCCTGGAGCTGCAGGGGAAGATTGGCACCCCACACTACCCCAGCTACTACTCGCCCAACACGCAGTGTACCTGGCACATGATGGTAAGAGCTAGCTCCCACAGAGCATCCATCCTGTCCTCAAAACCTGGGCAGCACTCTGCACATTGCAGGGGGTACAGCCAGGGCTCGTAGTCAGAACAACCTGAGAAGCAAGAAGAGGGTGACAGCTGCCCAGCCTCCACATAAGGTTTGTTTCTGAAGGGGAATAAGTCTAACATTGCATACTGGCACAGAGATGCCATAGCCAAGGAGGAATCTGAAATCTGATCTCCAGAAGAGTTCTTCAATACAGAACCAGATTTATAGGAATTGATAAGAATTGCTAGGCTTTGACACCATCAGCAGAGCCACCCTGGGCTGTGGCATGGCTCTAGTTTAGAGGGTGCTTCTTTCTGACCTGCAATGTGGCCGGACACGTCTGGCCTTTACATTTTCTCTGCTCGTTTCTGACTTATGGAGTGTGCTGTAACACTCCTAGGAGCCATCTGCCCTCTGCTCTGCACCCCCTTGTCTGCAGGTCCCATCCCTTGACTATGGGGTCACTCTCTGGTTCGACGCCTACGCACTCAGCAGACAGAAGCACGACCTGCCCTGTACTCAAGGCCAGTGGATAATTCAGAACAGAAGGTGTGTGGTGGGGTCCTGGTTTCTGTCTCTCACTTCCCACCTGGGATAAAACTGGGATTAAACCTCTGCAGGTTCCCTGCTCACTTCAGCCACCATATTTGAGGAAGGAGCCATACACTGAGCTATATTCAGTGACCACTCTTTGTGCTGGTGCCTCCTGCTTTTTCTGCTCGTCTCATCCTCTCCCTTCCTAGTGAACACATTTCTCACAGATTTGCTTTGAGCTACCAACCTGCTTTCTCTGTCTTGCTGTTTGCATCAGGCTTCTTAGTTTTCCCCTGTGTGTGTAACCTTGGTGTCCTCCCACGTCTCCTGTGTTTGCAAATCTGCCTGTCACCACCTCTGCAATATTATCTGTGTGTGCCATTGCCTTGCATCCACCTCCATACAGATCTTACCCTTAGCTCCATATCCTCCTTTGACTTCAGCCACTTGCCCTGCAGAACTTCCCACAATTAGCATCTGTATGTAGCTGGGGACATTGCTAACCACTTCCCAGGTGCAAAGGATGGAGACCTGTTGTGCTCCCATCTCCTCAAAGCAGGCTCTGAGATAGATGGACCTACAGCTTTTGGTTTTCCTCTCACTTATTGCTAATTTACCTTTTTCCCTCCAAAACCTCCCCCGACCCACCTCATTAGTGCCTTCTCCATGGTTCCTGTGGAGGTAGCTTGTCTTCCTGTGAAGGATCTGATCCAGAAGTTATGTTACCCTGGCTTAGGATTTCCACTTTTCCTCTCCCTGCCTTCCTCTCTTAAACAGTCAGTGCCACAGTTTCTACAGCATGGCTTCTTTGGGAAGATGATGAGGGAGAATCTTCTTACACTATAAGAACTGAACCGCTTTGCATGCCTGATCTCAGTGCTTGCCAGAAAGCAGAAAATGTCCAGAGATAGGAGGGTCCCTCTGGACTCTGTATCCCATGCATATACTGAAGGCATTTTGTATTCCTGGTTCACCCACAGCACCCAGTCTATGTGACCCCCCTTCCTACCCCACCCCAACCCCTTTTCCTGTTTTGTCTCCTGCCTCCCTGCCCAACCCACCTCGCCTGTGTTTGCCCCTCAGGTTGTGTGGCCTGCGGACCCTGCAAGCCTACGCTGAGAGGATCCCAGTCACATCTTCTGCTGACATCACCATCACCTTCACCTCACAGATCTCCTTAACTGGCCCTGGTGTACAGGCAGCTTACAGCCTGTACAAGCAGTCTGACCGTAAGCTTAGGTTCTTCCCCGCTCCTGGCGGGATCAGCAGCCCCTCTGCTCTTGGCTTGTGCTGGGAGAAATGCAAGGAACAGCCCAGGAGCCTGAGATGCCCTCACCCTTTAGGAAGATGCTCAGAAATCAGTGATGCACCAGTGATCCCCCCACGAGAAGAGGCAATTACGTGCAAAGCTGCTTCTGCACATGTGGTCCTGCCTCTTGTGCCCAGAGCAACCACGCAACAAAACCCAAGGTTACAAAATTGCCTAAAATCTTACCCTCATGTCAACATCACAGACTAACCTTGGGAATTCAATGAGAAAGCACCTCTGCTTGAAGCAACATTTGTTTTGATTACAAGATCTCTTAGAGAAAGTTGTTTCCTGCTCACCTTGGAATCCGTGCAAACAAGACGTAAATAAAACCACACACAAATACACACATATGCAAATGCCACCCACAGTCTGTCTTTCCAAGGTTTCACCATCTCCCTCCTAAAGGGTGCCAGTAATGCACACCAGTCCCTGAATATGTGCACCTGTCAACGTGTCTAACAACAACCTCTTCACGTAATTTTTGATAACAGCTCCAAAGAGCCTGTTTCAGCTTTCCCATGGCACTCAGGAGACATGAAACAGCAGTGATCCCAATGTATGGCGTGCCAGACAGGTGGTTGTCCTGGATATTGCCCATTGGTACAATGCAAAACAGGGAAAGCTCTCTTTCTCCTGGTGCATAGCCTGGCTCCATATGCCCCTGTTAAGAGCAGATGACGTGGCAGATTTTGGGGAGTGTAGTGAGTGCTGCCAGCACTCTTGTGATCAGGAGGGGGTGCAGTTCCACTGTTTCAAGGCACCGTGCTTTGCTGCCAGGAGGTTTCCAGTCACTGGAGACTAATTATTCTCTTTTGATTTCACAGCCTGTCCTGGGGAGTTTCTGTGTTTGGTGAACGGTTTGTGTGTCCCAGCCTGTGATGGGATCAACGACTGCCCCAATGGGCTGGATGAGAGAAACTGTGGTAAGTGATTTCTTCTCCCTGCTGGTCCCTGGTCTCAGCAAGACACAGGCCCTTGCTCCTCTGAAGGTAGGGAGGGATAGAGAGGATTTGATTGGCCAAGGCACAGCCTTGTACCTCAACTTCAGGAGCTTACATCTCTGCACCCTTAAAAGTCTCATCCCACTGCTGTATGGCTTCAGCCTGCTCTGGAAAGAACTGTAATGCTTCTGGCTCCTATGGCAGCACAGCCTTCCCAGGAGGATCCTCTAGCAGCCAAGAGCACCAAGAGTTCCAGGCAGCCTTAAAGAAGCCCTCTACCCAAGCTGTCTCTTCTTTTCCCCCAGGCCATTTGTGACACTTCATCTGGACAGATCCTCATTCATGTATTTAGCCACAGTTTGGGAGCATCAAAGTCCTTGACCAGCCTCAATTGGTTCCTCATGCCAAAAGTAGTTGGTGCTGATGCAGGCTCCACCCTTAGCATCTCAGAAGTCCTGCAGAGCCCCATTCTCATAGGAACAGCAGTTCAGGCTTAGACATGACACCTAATTCATCTATTCTCTCATGTCTGTTGTGATGGGGGCTCATCATATTGCTGCCACCACTAACTTTTCATTACTTGTTTCCTACAGAAGTTTTGTTCACAGATAAAGGGCCCTGAACCACTGGAGAGAGTGGCCAGTTTTGAAAGATTCAGATGAAAGTGTAGGAAAAGTCTAAAATCAAAGGAAGGAGAAATCTTTCTAAGGAAGTTTTAATTCAGTGCTAGAAATGTGGGAGCTCACATAAGATTGCTGAACTTGGGATTTGAATTGTCTGCAGTGTTGCTGACAATGTGCTCTGTCCCATCATCCAGCTATCTGGCATCAGGGTTTGCATGCTTCCCTCCTGTAGACATGGATACATTTGCATCCTTATGAATATCTAATCCTTTCTTGAATCCCAGTATCTCTTTGGCCCCAGGGATATTATGTCATTCAGCTCCACAGGCTGACACAGAGCAAGACTGACAGAAACCCCACACTTTCTCAGCGTTTTCCAACATTGCTTTATATTTGAAAAATAAAATAGAAACATTATTATTTCCTTCCTTTCTTATACTCTTGCCACTAGTGCATCTCTAATTATTCACTCCATGTTGGTATGGAAAAATCCCTGTCTTTAAAATCAAAGTTCAAGCTGCCTCAGACCTTCACATGCCTTTAGTCATGTGGAAGCTTCATACTATTAATGAAGAAATTATTGTCACTGCAGTAAGAAAAGGGTACACACAAATAGAATAAGTTCCTGCTATGGAAATATCTGAACAGAAGTCAAACTCTGTGGTAGGCAGGCAGCTTAGACCCATCTCCAGTGTCCACCAGAACTCTTGGACATTGCAGAATCCTTTGTTGTTCAGGACTCAGCTGCAAGGGAAAGTGCTGGTCTGTATGAAACAGTGACCCATGAGCTGGGGTTGACAGACAGGCAGGAGGAACAGTGAGCTCACCAGACAGGATGCAGTCCCACAAACCCCTAACAAAGCAAGCAGACCAGGACTGGTGGTGGTAACTGAGGAGTCCATGGACCTCAAGGCAAGTACATAGTACTGAGGCAGGTCTGAGGCCAAGACAAGAAAAGTTAAGTCAGCAACAGCAAAGTATAAGACAGGGTGCAGGCACACATACAATGCAGATCAGACAAAAGTTGCACAGCTGCACTATACAAGAGCTGGTCTTAAGAACAGCTTATGAAGCAGGGGAAGAGGCTGTACAGAGTACAGGTCTTACAATCCTGACCTCATACCTTGTCTTGTATGCCTGATTCCCAAGTGCTTCCCTCCTGTGCAGTGTGCCCTGCGAAGTTCCAGTGCCATGAGGACAGCACTTGCATCGAGTTCAGCAGGGTCTGCAACCAGCAGCTGGACTGTGTCAACGGGAGTGATGAGGAGCACTGCAGTGGAGGTAGGGAGAGGACAGTGTTGGGATGACAAATGCCAACCCCTGTGTTCAAACCAAGGCTGCCTGTAGATTACTTCCCACATGCGACATAAGGGCACCATCTGGGAGTTAACTCACCCAGCCTCCTCGCAATGTTTGTGAGCTGTTTGTTCAGGAAATTCCCTGTCATCATTTATGGAGTTCCCCCAAGCTCCCTGCTGCCCTTTCTCCTCATTTGAAGGACTTCAGGCTGCATCTACAAGTAGCTGCCCTCTCTCAGCCTTGGCTTCCCTTCCTTTTTGCAGGAGTCCCCTGCGGTCCCTTCACCTACCGCTGTGAAGATGGGACCTGTGTGAAGAAACCCAACCCCCTGTGTGACACCACTGCAGACTGCAAGGACTTGTCTGATGAGAATCACTGTGGTGAGGAAATGATCAGCCACAAGTCAGCCAGGCAGGTTCAGGATGACATGTAGCTGCAAGATGCCCCGTTTTCCCCCACCACCCAGAAGAAGTACCCACCCTCCCTTGTTCCACCACCTTGTCCCCACCTCAGTCCCACATTGTCCCTGCAGTGGCAGGGACAGCAGCAACAACAGGACAGCAGCAACGAGCCGACTCCATGCTAAGTGTGAGCAGGCACTTGCTCTTTGGACAGTTGCTCCCTGCCTCCCTCAGCCAGAGGAATCAAGCCAGACAGAAATGTCTCACAGACCAAGTTCAACCCATAGGCTGCCTGTGTGACCACTGTGTCGGCTTCTATGCCATGGTACAAAGCTGCAGCTAGGAAAATCACCCATGTCTGCATGGCCACTGACAGGGAGAGAGTTTATATTCTGATTTCCCTACTTGTTTATTTCTGGAGCCTCAGTAGGCAGTGAAAGGGAATGGACCAGGAGGGTTTCCTGACAGCACAGCAGTCAGCACAGTCAGCATGCTGCCCCAAAGGCATGCCCAGGCTGCAGCTGGAGGTGGGGAATGCTGGGAGAGAGTGCTCACTAGACCTGTCCTGGGCAGTACATAAAGCATGTGCTAGCTGGGTAAGACAAGCAATTAGAGGTCAAACTCTTCAGTCAACTAAGTGAGAAAGGAAGGGCAGATGCAGTTTATCATGTTCCCTTCCTTCCCTGAAGTACCTGCTGTGTCTCCTCCTCAGACTGTGGGATGCAAGCCCCTCTCAACAGGATTGTGGGTGGTATGAATTCTGTGGAAGGGGAATGGCCATGGCAGGCCAGCCTGCAAGTTCGGGGCCGCCACATTTGTGGGGGAACACTCATTGCTGACCGCTGGGTGGTCTCAGCTGCTCACTGCTTCCACGATGAGAGGTAAACAGAGAGGGGATGTGCTGGATAGAAAGATTTGCATTGCTTCCCATATCATGCATGGTTGGAGGTTCTTCTGACTTATGAAAATGTCATGGGGCAGCTGCACCCCTCCTCTGGTCCCTCAGTTATGCCCCTCCGTGGCTTGGAACTGAAGAAAGGGGAATGGATTCATGCAGTAGTATCTGGGGGTGTGTGCAGGGGAAAAGGGGCAATGCTGAGATTCGCAGAGCAGCTTTGAGAGGACAATGATAGTGGAAGATGCTGCACAGCTCCACCTTTGTTTTGGCTCTGTCCCCACACTGTCACAATGGTGGAGATGTCAGCATGTGCTAGGATGGGGATAGCATTACCTGCAAAGTGTGCTCTTTGGATCCCATGCTCCTCTGCTGCATCCTACAGGCTGGCCTCCCCCTCCATCTGGACCGTTTACTTGGGCAAATACTTGCAAAATGCTACTGGCCATACAGAGGTGTCCTTCAAGGTTATCCATCTCTTCCTCCACCCTTATTACGAGGAGGACAGCCATGATTATGATGTTGCCCTGCTCCAGCTGGATCATCCTGTGATCATCTCGCCCTTAATCCAGCCCATCTGCTTGCCTGCTCCTTCCCACATCTTTGAGCCTGGCCTTCATTGCTGGATCACTGGCTGGGGAGCCCTCAAGGAAGGCGGTAGGTTCAAGGTCTCTTGGTGGCCTACTGCAACAGTGCTGAGGCAGAAACATAGGTTCAGATGTGTCATAGGCAGAACAGCTTCTGTTCATCCCAAAACATTATGCCTCTTTCACTCCTGATTTTGGGCAATAGGTTGACCAAAGTTACCTGTTGAGTGCCCTGAAACCTCATGTGGAGGGGCAGGTGTGGCAATCTGATAATCAGTATTGGGACAGTGTATGTTTCTTCATCCAAAGGTTAGAATAGCCCTCCAGGTCAGCTTAGTTTCTTCACCCACTCACAGACTTTTTCCAGCTGCTTCCTAATTAGAAGCACTCAGGAGACTGTACACAACACTTAGACAGAAGAGTTTAAAATCCATTTCAGTGAGAAACAAACGCAAGACTCTGAAAATGCAGAGGTTTCCCCAAAGTAGAATACTCCTTGTCCCAGAAGCTGAAATGCCCACAACATATCCCTGTAGGGAAAGGAATGAAGGGGAATTTTATGCCTTCCATGCAGTAAAAGTGCCCTGCTAAAATTCATAGATTGTGATGCCAGTGGAGAGCAGAACGGAAATTTCAATGGCAGGTTTCAGAATGCAATGAGGTAAGCATGGGCTAGGGGAAGTTCCACCATAGCTCAGCTGTGTTACTTTTGGTGTTCTACTTTTCAGGGCACATCAGCAATGTTCTGCAGAAGGTGGATGTGCAGCTCATCCAGCAGAACATCTGCAGTGAGGCTTATCACTATATGATTACTCCCAGGATGCTGTGTGCTGGGTACTACCAGGGCAAGAAGGATGCCTGCCAGGTGATAGAAGAGTTGTGGGATCAGGGTTGAATACCAGAGGTGGGATGTGTCCCATATGTGTGCATATATGTCTCAGAAATGCAATCCACAGCCTGAAATGAGGGGGAAAGTCCATACAAGGTCACTTTCCCAACACTTCTTCTGATCTAAGTGGCCAACAACAGCTCTCGTGATCATTTCTTCCCAGTATCCTTGCCTTAGACAGGATCCAAATACAGTTAAATCATGCTTTTCTCATTTCAGCCCATTCTCTACTCTCTACCTCCCACCTTCAAGTCAGGTGACTACATCAGTCTCTTACACCCTCAGCCTCTTTAGCACCTGTCATACACAGTAACCTCTCTGTTACTTCATTCCTATCAATCTCAAGGAATTCCTCTCTGCCATCCCTCACGGAATCCAGTTAAATTCCAACAAGCTTCCTTGCTTGCCACATATTTGGAAATGCCATATGGACCAGGAGGAATTAGTAGAGCAAGCAGCTTTTTGGGACCTGGCTGAGGGGGAGGAATTTGCATGATGAAGGAATAACTGAGTCAGGTGTTTGTACTGGAGACTGTTTTTAACATCTGCCTAAGGTACAAGGAATGTTGCAGATGTCCCAGGTATGACATGATGGGACACAGGAATCTGTATACAGAGGGGCTCAAAGACAACATAATCAAGCAGCAGCAGAAGGTAGTGGACCACCATCACTTCATTTTACTTTTCTTTTTTCTAGGGTGATTCTGGAGGTCCACTGGCCTGCAAAGAACCCAGTGGCAGATGGTTTTTGGCTGGTTTGGTCAGCTGGGGAATGGGATGTGCACGTGCAAATCACTATGGAGTATACACCAGGATCACTCAAGTGCTGGGCTGGATGAACCAAACCATGAGCTGAGAGAAGTGCATCTCTGTCTTCTCCCCATCACACCTACACTCACATGGCACTCATTCCTGATCTTGCTCACTTGCCTCCCAGAGAAAGAGTGGGATGCTGTCAGACCCAGGATGCTCTTCTGAACAGGGTAAAAAAATGCTACTGCAGGGATTGTAGAGAAAAGCAGGCGAACCCTCTTTCCAATTAGTGTTTCTCAGGGAGCATCCCAAGGGGGTTTTAGGCTATCTATCCAAAAGCAGGGAGAAGGGAAGCAGGTGGGGGAATTGGGGGCAATGACATGACACACAGCAATGGTCCCAAGCTGATGGTTTCTGAGAAGAGGAATAAGGGGAGTTGAACTTTCCATGAACCATGTGATTCAGCCAGTCTTATGCTGGAACATTTGCTGAAAGAAAATGTGACTGATGTAGTTAGAGATTCCAGTAACTGTGAAATCAATCTGCCTCCCTCTTCCTTCCTGCTGCTTATCCTTCATCCCCCTTCCCCTCCCATCACTCCTCCTCTTCCATCTCCCTAATTGCTTCTTTTCTTAGCTGGCGTGTGCTGTTCAGCGTGCTGTTCAGCTCAGCCAGGCAACTCTTCACATCTCACTGACTCCCAGGCATGAGTCCAGCATCGCATCCCCAAGCACGTGTCCTGGCTCCCGCTGGAGCAGCACCCAGCCTCCACTGCTGCACTTCCCCAGTAAAAATGCTGGAGCAGGATCCCATCCCCTTCCCTCAGCCCTTCTAAATGCTTTAAACATCAGGGCACCTCAATCTCTTCCATCTCCTATCTCAAGTAATCCAGGAGGTGAAGGAGAAGGCTTCAGGGCACAGGGCTTAAACTGCAACTTGCTGGGGGTTTGTTTTTTTTAACAAAAGGCACACGTGTGTGTGTGTGTGTGTGTGTGTGTGTGTGTGTGTGTGTGTGTGTGTGTGTGTGTACACATAATTGGCCACTCTCTGGAATTAGAAATAAAATTAATTTGAGGACTTTTTTGGCTCTAGTTTGCCTCACTCTGCTAAAAATTGTCTTGAGGTTTGTATGTTTTTGACCAAGCTCCATTCCTGGCACTGGCAACTGGCTAAAGTTTCCACACCCCTGCCTGCCACCAAAACCCAGATGTCCCTGGGGTCGATACAGTCACTAGACAGGTGGTTGTCACTTATTGCTATGATTTAGAGGTGCAGATACCAATAAGCAAACCTGCTCTGTAGCCCAGCTACCTGCAGTGGGGATGCAGCACAGACACAGTGGGAAGAACCTCCAGCCCCCAGAAGACAGGCACAGCACAAGCAGCTTCTGGTGGCTCCAGGTGATGAATCCAAACTCCTTTTCTGCAACTCCCACCCCCTTACAGCAGGAATGAATTTTTGCCACTTGAAATGAGAGGCGGCAAGGAGGAAGAGACTGTGGATTTTATTCAGGATTCTTCAGACATCAGTGAAGCAAACACCCCGCTCCCCAAACTGGGATCTTCTCAGTGCTGCCTGACACAACAGCAGGTACCAGCAGGTTCCTGGTACCCAGGCAGCACGCCATTCTCCTTCTCACACTGCTGGCACAGAGCTGCTTTGGGGGACAGAGAGGGAGGCACCAAGGACTGTGATACTCGGCACAGGGACACCTCTGAGTGATACGGGTGGCCCAGAAAAGGACAGTGGCTCTGCATTTGTCCCCAGGCCACAAGCCCACACCAGTTGCCTGCAACAGTGAAAGGGCAAGGGCTGGTCCTTCCACAGCTGCCACCACCTCGGTCCCCATTTGCATCCAGGGTGCTCAGGAAGGGACCGCAGGCTGCAGTGGCTGATCGCTGATGTCCCCACCAGGGGCCACTGTGACATTACGGAAAGCCACATTGCCAGGCATAGGAGGGGGCCGTAGGCTCCTGCTCCTACAGTGGCTCACGGGCTCCTTGGAGCATCTACCCTCCTCCAGGGCTGGAAGCTCAGGCCTCCGAAGTGAGTTTGTAAAAAAAAAATGTCTGCATGTGAAGGGGACTGGGGGTGTCACTGTGGGACAAGGGGCTGCCGTACACCGCAGTACAAAAATAAAGATATAAACAAGAAATGAAAAGGCTGGAGTGGAGTGTTCAGATCACATCCTCAGATCCCTGGCTTGTAACAGCTAGAGAAGGAGAGAGAAAGAGAAACATAATCAGTGGTAGGGACAAAAACAAATTGAGCATGGAGGGGAGAGTGAGAAACAGAAAAAGGGAAATGACAGAGGAAACGGAAGAAAAAGAAGAGAAATGAGGGTGGGAAAACAGAATAGAAAGAAGAAAAATTCCATGTGATTAACATACACTGAGTCTTAAGATAACACTCAGGTCCCACAGCGATAGACAAGGAGGCTTTCAAACAGAGGGAGAGAGAAATGCCAGCCAGCTAACAAGTGCCCTCCATCAGGACTGGTGGAGATAGATACTGAACATCTCCAGTTTAACAAGAGCCTCAGTTTTGCAGTGTGGAGAGGAATTCTCTTTCTAACACTTTCCATACCCAGCCCCACGCACATCAGCCAGCCTGCCTTCCTAAGCAGGAGGCAGAGCAGAGAGGTTCATTTTGCACACAGCTGTGAGAACATCTGCAGTGGGGACCAGCTGCTTCTGCTCTGCCTTGGCCACCTTTCCCACTGTGCTCTCACCCTGGCACAGCTAGTGGGGGAAAAGGCCAGAGAAGTGAGAGCAGGGAAGGAAAAAAAACAGGCTGCCTTCTGCAAACTGCCCGGGCTGGCAGGCAAAGGATCTGCGGACGAGCAGTCTGGATAAGTGATCTGGCATGCGTGTCACGCAGACACGTGGCAAAATTCCACCCCTCCTCTGAACCACCCCTGCCTCCTTCGCATTCATTTCCACCCCTCTCCCAGCTGCTCTCTCCTTTCTGCTGCCAGAGCCTCTGGTCCACAGCCATAGGATCTGCTTGGCAGGTAAAGGCACGCATAGGATGAGAATATGTAAAGCCACCTTAGGGATGAGTCAACCTCACACCTCCCTCCTTACCCTCCCCAAGCTCTACAAACCAGGGCCATACCCACAAGAGGGAAGTGAGTCACTCATGCAGAGCTCAGGCTGGCAGGAGCTGGGAGTGCAGACAGGTAACATACCTGCAGAGGAGGAAAAGTGAGGAGCAGAGAGAGACAGGGCCCTGGGCAGAGACCACTCTGAGCCCTGGGGGACAAAGAGAGCAGAGGGAAAGATGCTGCAGGCTGGCAAGTGGGGCAATGTGGGAGGTAGATGACAGTGCTGGGATGGACACGGAAGGGAGCAGGAGGGAGGGTCCGCAGGAAGAGAGTTTAGCACAATCCCGAATAGATGGACAGTCTGCAAATAAAAATAAAACCGTAGATAAACCAAACAGTTTAAAATAAAAAGCAGCAGCCATGGTAACAGCTCTCCCCATCAGCTTTATCTCCAGAGAGACTCCAACTCCTGGAGAGGATAGCCCCCACACCCCACACCTGTTCTAGTCCTTCCCTGCTGCTAGCTGTGAGCTCTCACCAGAAAGGTGGACGAGTCTATGCCTGGGGGATTATTTTTATCATTTTCCTCAGGGATTTGCTGCACCTTTCTCCTCTGCTTCTGCTTCTGCCTCTGCCTCCTCCTCCACCTCCTGCTCTTCCTCCTCCAGGTCCTCCTCTGTGTTCTGTGGCCCAGCATGTGGGACAAAAGGAAGAAAGAGTGGAGATACTTGCAAGATGAGCCATGGCAGTTCTTTCTGACACACAATGGAACAAAGCAATTGTCATAACACTGGAATAAAAAGGGACCTATCCCCATGGCCAAGACAATTCTAGGTCAGGGAACAGAGAGGCTTGTTTTCCTCTATAGTATCACATCAGGGTATCTAACCCACTTACAAGTGCTGTGACCCCACTGTCCAACAACTGCCATCAGTTGCTAGTGTTCCTTCCTGCATCCTGTGTGTCTACAAGACGTCATGCACTGCCACAGGTTTCTGTCCTTCCCTCAAAAGGGGGAGCAGGAGATATCTGCCCCTCCGGCTGAGACTCAGAAAAAGGAAAGAGAATGCTGCAAAACCTTCAGGGAAATAAAGCCCTATAGGCAGTGACACACACAGAATGGGCATGAGGAGGCATGAGGAGAATGTTAGAGTAGCATGAGAGGTGCCAGGGTGACTTGCTAAAGCCATTTGCCACACACAGCCACACACCACCCCTCCAACACACACACTCCTCCTTTTGGACAATAGGTGTAATGCCACGGTGCTGAACACCAGGACAGGCCCCTGTATTTCACCACTGAGGTGCCCCACTGTCACAAGGGAGAGACAAAAGAGAGAAGGAGTGAAGAGCAAAGGATCTCATAGGCAAAGGGAGCAGGGCCATAGCAAAGTTAATCTCACCTTGGCTTTGTGGCTGGGCTCAGAGCTCAGGCCATTAGGAGAGTTGTACAACTCCTTGGATACCACGCACAGGAATTCTGTCTGATCCTCGTTCCCGTAATTATAGGATGAGCCAATGTTCACAAGCTAGAAAAGATGAGAGCAAGAATCACAAGCACATATTCCTGAAAACACCAATTCCACATGGGGAGCAAGGCAGAAAGCCCACCATGTAGCACTGAGTCCAATCTGTAATCCCAGTGGAAAGGCCTCATAACTAAAATGAGGGGACAACACAGAGAACCAGGAGAGAAATTAGCCAGGATGCGAAACAGACTGGCCTCACGCAGTATCCTCTAAACCTCTAGAAAAGGGGCAAGAAAGAGCCAGCATGATGGCTCAATCAATGACTTACTCAGTATTCTCAGCGTGGGAAGGAGCCTTGCCTGGCAACTGTGAGGTATCCACGACCTTTTCCCCAAAAGACAACTCCTTTCCCCACTGCTCTGCCTTATCCATACCTGTTCAAATCGCCATCCATCTGACATAGTGGAAACCATCTGAGTGAGCTCCTCTTCCTGACACTGCAGCACACGGTAGACATGCTTAGGAGGCACCTGAGAGCAAAATTGCAGGGCACACTGACAACAGTCACATGTTAAAAGCTCTTCTCCTCCTGCAGAATGAAGTGGTAATACCCTTCCTTGCCAGACTTGTCCTCTTCCCCATGTCCCAGGTGAAATGGGAGTGGAAACTACAATCCAGCTTTCTCTTGGGCTGTCACTGGAGGCAAGAACAGAATCTCTTCTGGAGAGCAGTGACTGAGCTGAGTGCTTCCTGCATTGTCCCCAGAAGAAACTGCCCTCTTTTGATGGGGAGTTTGTACTTGCCATTACAAAATCATTTTTGCAAATGTAATAAATGCTGACTGTGCTGCTAGAGGCTTACAACCTGAGGCAGACAAGATGAAAAGTGAGAGAGGAGACAATCCTCCCTCTAAGAAAGATGTTCAAAGGTTGCTGGCCAAGACAGGGTGTGATTGTGCCACAGGATTAATTCCTTGTCTGCATTTAACTCATTCACAGTCATCTCTTCACCTGTTTCCTCCAGGTTTCTCTACAGGTATTACCATGCTCTTCATTGTGATTACATTCCCAGGACACCCCACACCAGTCCTCCTCTCTGTGACACCTTTGCTCTCCTCACAAATATTCCTCCGTATCCCACAGCAAGCAGCTGCCTTCTTCGAAAAGCTAGAATAGCTCACTTAGTTTCAGGGGCTACATCCAACATTACTTCTGGGATGCAAAGCAAGCCTGAAACTTGTTTATTGTAACTCAATTGGTGGTAGCTTGTCCCCTGCAAGATTTTGCTGCACAGGGATTAGCACATAATCTTTAATTAGTTGCTTCTTTTCATTTCTTGCTGCTTCTTTCAAGTCTTTTCCCACTCTAGACTCATCTCTCTCCCTTTTTGCACCCCCTTCTTTCCCCACCCCTCTCTATCTTGCCATACCTGTGTTACTGTGTAGTCCTTCTCCTCCATTCGATCCTTGATTATTCGGATCAAAGGACCAATGTTATAGAACTCAGCTTCTTCAAGGATCCCTGAAAAAGACAGACAGAAGGACCAGAGAGACAGAAAGTTATCAGCCCCATCTTTATTTTTTGACTTGAAAAAGATCCATTCTGAGCTTCACAAGGTCCATAGGGAGAAATTCTATTACTGCCTTACTTTTTACCAGGCTTGAAACTCTTAGTGCAGAGAATTGGAACTTGGCTCTCTGTATCTTGTTTCTAATGCTCACCCCAACTTCCTTATGTTGCCTGCTACTACAGAAACAGGCACTGCCAGTGAAGACTTGTGCTGAGAGGACTGCTAATACCTTTCCCAGACAGCTGGCCAAGGAGAACAGCTGTATGCTCCAGTCTCTCTCAATGACTATTTGTTATCACCATGCTCAGACTCTCTTATTAAGGCAAAGAACCACAACTTGCAGTTCTGACAAGCCACCAAAAGAGCTAGAAAAGCCTAACTTACCTCCAGGGCCACTTGGAGTTGCAGGCCCATATGATTTTATATGATCTTTGGCTCTCTTCCCTGTGCTTCAACTCAAAACAGGTAAAGAGAAATGTTTTTGTTTTTTCTCTATGGTGTCTCCATCCATCACCTCTCCTGAGATTCACCTGTTTGCTAACAGGCCTTCAGGAAAAGGGAGGTGGTTCCCAGAGGGTCAGTGGCTGGAAGCCAGCATTCCCATGTCCCCAGAGCAGTACAAATAAAATATAGGTGGGGAGACTGATCCTTCACTACCTGACACACTAAGACCTCTTCTGTGTCTCTCATTCAGCAGTGAATTGTCTAATGGGTTAGTTTTACACCAGCCTGAATGTTTGCAGCAGGAATAAAGAGAGTCAATGCAAATGAACTGGATTCCTGATTATGCTTCATATTTGATATTAAAACCTGATGATGAACTCTGTTTGATCTCAGGATTACAAGAAATGTCATGTAGTAAACACCTCAAAATTGTGCTTATTACAATCCTGTACCATTCGTTGGGTACATTTTTGGAATTATAACTGATAAGACTATTCTGAAGAAAACTTTCCTTGCTTTATGTAAAAATGTGTAAGAAAGGCAAGAAGACTAATGACCATGCAGAAACCGTGCTTGGCAAGGGCTGGACAACAGAGCCTGTATTTGGAATTGGCTCCTTATTAGACCCTAGCATCAAAAAAATAACAAGGCACTGTGGACTGCTGGCTGGTAACACTGTGATGTCACCAAGTCGTCCTATTGGACTCACTGTCAACCTCAAACGAGGGATTGGTTTGTCTGACTTGCTCCACTGGAATTTCTGCAGTCCACAGCCCATGAGAGCACAAGCAGCATACAGTGCATATCACTGATTAATGATGGTGTTTATTACAGTCAGTAGAAGAGATGAGCTCGGTTTTGTTTGTTCTGCTGGGCTTTCATTCCTAATTAGAAACTGACATTAATAGAAAGCTCAGTCACAGAGCCTGGTTATAAGTAGATCAGGAACAAGTAAAAAATGGCTTATTGAGGCTCTGAGATCTTGCCTACTTCTGTCTTGGTGACATCTCTGCTGGACAGTTGTGATGCCACAACACCTGCAAGGACACCTTCCTCACCCACTCCAAAGCCCTTTAGTAAAGGAGACATTGTCCTGCTTTGCAGGGATAACTCTCTGAAATCCCCCCACATCAACATCCAAAAGGAGAACAAGAGACAACAAGGTTAACCACAAGTCCTTTTTTTCCTGACTGTGGTAAGTGGATTTTTCTGAGCTCCACAACTCACCCTCTTCAGCCATATCTTTATCCAGGACCAGCTTTCCATGACGGAGGAAATTTAGAATCGGTCCAAAGTAAGTGGGGTCCCGATCTATTAGGTATGCACCAGTTTCATCCTAGCAACAGAGATAGATTACAAGGAGAAAATGACCAAGGAAAACTCGTAACCAGCCCTCAAATGCCCTAGAATACAAGAAAATATAAACCTTAGCAAAAATGCCCACTATTTCTAAGATTCTTTGGAAACCATGGGTCCTGAGAGTCCCTAGCCAAGTCAGTCCAGTTTGGATTTTAACTCCTTTATTGGTCTGCTCAGCAGGCCGACCTCAGCATGAATCAATCCAGCTGAAAAGGCCCATAAAAGAGGCCTCAGTCTCTTTGTGCAGCTGTGCATCCAGGCCTGGTGTGAGAGAACAGAGATCCCCTTACAGGAACAAGGCTGAGTGAGGCAGACACAGCTAGGAAGTTGACCCGGGATGTGGGGTGACAAAGAGGAAGGAGAGCAGGAGCAGAGGGGAGATGGGCTCTCTTCCCAGCTCGGTAAGGCAGGTGCCAGGCTACAACAAGGTGGAATCTGGTATGGGGAAATCCTTCCCGGGAGAGGGGTGGAAAAGAACAGGCATTTTGCATTCAGTTGTTCCTGCAGCTGCCGGGGTCTGGCTCTATCCCTGCATCCCTCCACCCCTCCCCATGCTCGGTGGGGCAAGGTGTGGGAGGCATCCCAGCTGCCTTACCCGGTCCGACTGCAGCTCCTCGCCCTGGCACAAGCGACACAGGAAAGATTTCTGCTCCCGACACAGGGTCTGTCTGGTGGTGAGGAAGACGGTGCCCCCCACATTGAGCCTCACCCACTTGGCCTGGGTGCCAGCGGGTGGCGGGATGTCCCAGGTGCAGCGTAGCCCCACGGCGCCCTGCATCTCCTCCCTGCCCTCCATCCTCATCCTCACCCCCACCTCCCCCACGGCGTGCGGGGATTGCCGCAGGTGCTGCCTGTCGGAGAATGCCGGGATCTGTAGTTTATCTGCCTTTCCCTCCGCAGCAGCCGTGTTTCCTGGGCGCAGGATCTTCCCCGTGACTACCAAGGGAGTCCTGAGAGGAGGAAGGTTGCTCGGTACTGGAGGATATCGCTGCGGCTATTGGGATGGGCAAAGCCACAGCTCCACAGCGCTGACACTCCCTGGTTTTTCCCCTGTTCCTGTTTACACAGACCATGGGCCAGTCAGCACTCCGGAGGTGCAGGGTGTTATGCAAAAATCGTCGGCATTTATTTCCATAGACATCCTGTCTGGCTCATTAAAAGGTTCTGGGAACTGTAGTTTCGCAGGGACGTGCACAAAAGGGTGATGGGAACTGTAGTTTTCCCAGCCCGCTGTTCCTGCAGTGAGGATGCTGTAACGAAGGGCACTGCACCACATGATCCCAGCCCTGCGGCTGGTACTCTGCCTGCTTCCAGCCCTGGTTCTTGTCTGTAAACTTTATCGGAGACAGGAAGCACAGCCTGCTCCCTGGCAGTCGGCAGATTAAGCCCCTGAGCGCTGTATTTCACAGCATTCTCCTCAGGACATCCATTAGCCCAGATTCACTGCTCAGTGTCACATCAGTTGCCATACCTTCTTGCAGCAAAATATGTGGACTGTTGCCTTCTTGCTAACACGTGAAGGGACAGTCCTGGGAACTATAGTCTGGATCTGCATGAAGTGCTGGCAGGGGGCAGGAATAATTTCTCTTCCAGCTCACAAGAATTGCTGACTCAGCAAACACCCCCCCCCCCCCCCCCCCCCCCCATCGCTGCTCTACCAGAGCAAACCCCGGCACCCCCGCGTCCTTCCCCTGGGTTCCTGCCATCCCTGTTTGTGTCTGGGCAACGGAGAGCTCAGACTGTGTGGAGAATCAGCTCTGTGTGGAGTTTTACCTCTGCCCCAGGCACGTATCACCCGCCGAGGCTGATGTGCCAATCCTGTGCAATGGAAACCTAGTCCTGCCTCTGCCACTTGCTCCTGCCAGGCTGAGCCTGGTGCTCAGCAGTTCATGCCCCAGGGGACTCTGTTCAAATACACTCCTTGGCACGGACAAAAGCTGAACAAGCTCTCTCCAACAGCTCTGTTTTTCCCACTCCCTCCTAAGCACAGCTGTGCTCGCCAGCAGCTCGAGCCCATTAAGAATGGAAAGGCTGGTGTTCCACCCCATTGCGGCTAAAAACCTTCCTCCACCCAAACAACTTCCTGGGTCTTCCTTCCTTCCTTCTCTGCAACACAGCACTGCAGAGACACACAACACTTTCTTTTTCTTGCATTTAGATCTTAGTGCCTTTTGAGGTGGAGGGTTATAGAGTGAAGAGGCTAGGCAAAGAAAAACATTGTTTTACTCTTGCGTTCCTTTTCTTGTCCTTCTTTTGCTTGCAAATCGCTCCCTTTATCACTACAGAAGAAGGTAGCATCGCCCTTTCCCCCAAATCATCCAGGATTTCCTTCACAAGCAAGGCATGTGTACTTCACTCCTTCTGTGGAGGAGTGCCAAGGGGAGGAGAGGAAAAGAGGGTAATATGGAAGAGGTTTCAAGATTGCTGACTTTCAGCTAATTTATGTACATGAACAATTCAGCTGCTTCAGGGTGTAAATTCAAATAATTTTGAACCACCACTAGAGTGACCATTAACAAAGCACGAAAAAATATTTTTGTCTACCTATATGGAGCAAACTCCGGCCAAAATTACAGCCCAGCCCAGGGAGCAGTCTCCACTGAGCAGTAACATGCATCAAAGATGCTCAGACAACAGTGACCCAGGCTGAAGCATCACACAATGCAACACAACTCTGGGCAGTCAGACTGCTGTCTTCCTAATTCTGGTTCTGAGTTAAACCACAGCAAACAGGAGACCTCTGCCCTGCACTCTGCTGTGTGAGGACTGCAGGACCCTGTCTATACTGGCTGCAGCTCTAGCACAGAGCTGAGGTGAGGACTGTGGCTCTCTGATATGAATGCAGCAGTTGGGTGGCAGCCTATAGCCTCTCATCTCCCCCCTCCACGAAATCTGCCCTGCCTTCAGTTTTTTCCCTCTTTTACCAAGGGTTCACCCTCTCCTTTTCTTCCTCTCACAGCCCCTCAGCCTTTTTCTCCTTTTTAGGGTCCATCTCTTGTTCTCAACATCTTCTTTTCCAACTTTCCCCCTGCCAATGCTGCACATGAACCCAGCATGGTCTGTTTTCAAGGCATACTTTCTTCCATCAATACCAGTTTCCACTTGTGGCTGGAACCTCAAGTCTTGCTCACCCCAGGGCCATATGGGGTGAAAAGTTAATCGCTGAATCTAAAGAGATATATTGTGAGTAAGGAAAGATGTCAAGGAACACCACTTCCAATATCAGAGCTTTTTTTTTTCTGCAACATTCAGCAAAAAAATCCTTCAAAATGCACCAGGCAAGGGATTTCCCCAGAGTATGTGAAAATCCTCTTTAGGAAGAAGCCAATGTGGGGTGACTTGCCAACTGAAATGTTCTGATGACTTGGTAGCATGAGCTAAATACAGACTTGATTGCACACTATCACCAGACGTAATTCTGAGATGCAATTAATGTGCCCTTTTTAAGGTCCCCTAAAATCAAGCAATAAGACACAGGAGAGGCAAGGTTAAACAATTGGTGGTGTTTGGTCAAAGGTTGGACTCGATGATATCAGTTCTTTCCCAACCTTAAGGTTTTATGATTCTATCACTTGTTCCTCCTGCCTTTATGATAACTCTATATAAAATACATGTACAGAAACAGAGGGAAGAGCAAGCAAGAGCTTACATAGGGCTGTGTGATGGTGTAAAACCATACAGCCTTGCAGAGTCTCCAGTGAAATCATGGGGAACGTTACACAGATGGACTGGGAGCAGGAAAAACTGGACAGCCACTGGGCTGAAGAAGAGCTGAGGAGAGCAGAGCAGGGGGTAAACTGGGAGTGTCTTGGTTCAGCAGTCAGGCCTGCAATGAAATCCTGCAGAAGGCTACACACACTGCAGAGCTCTGCAGCTTGGTACATGTCATACAATGCATCTCTGGCATAGTAGAGCTGCTCTTATGGAACTGTTGTGTTGTGGAACAGCAGTGGGAGCAGGGATCACCACGTGTTGGCACAGACAGTGTCACCACTCTGACAGGCTGGGAACACATATTGGGGATTACATGGCAGGAGGCACCACAAAAGACACTGGGAAGAACTAGCTGGCATGTCCATGCAGGATCAGTGCCACTCTCTTTTCTGCAGGAAGTGGAGAGGGGAATGCAAGTGATACTCTGACATTTTGCCAGTAAGCCAATAGTGAATTGGGCAAATAAAATTCCCTACACTGGACTTAGGAGTGGACACAGTTGAGTAATGGAGTCCAGCTTGACTTCCAGCTGAGCCAGGCATACTGAAGCATGAACAGAAAGGTCCCACGGCATACAGGCAAGCTAATCTTCCTCCAGCTGCTTGTCCTGCATGACGTCTGTGAGCAATGTGCCTGCATTCAAAGCAGTGTGCAAAGCTTGTGTGTGGACGTGCATCATGCAGCACTTTTGCTGGAAGACTGCTGGGGAAAGGACACAGAATGGTTGTGTAGCACCTGGTTGTAAACTGGGACTGGGAGAGATGGGAGGAATATTAAATGTCTCTGCAAACACCAGTTACCATGGCTCATGCAGTGCTTGGGCCAGTGATGCTGGTAGAAGAAGGACTGCTCTAGAATTTGGATAAATTGGCAGAAGAACAAAAAGTTTGCTGGGAAATGAAGCATGAAATACTGCAACCTGACTGCTAGGGTGCAGTATGGAAGGAAGAGGAAGCAGGTGACAAAGAAGACAAGTGAAGAAGAGGGGACCATGGGATTACTTTTGACTAGACAAGACAGTTTTCACAGAACCCAAACCCCCTTCAGGGCAAAAGTATCGCAGATAGTAAAATATACCAATAAACCAATAAAGAGTTTACATGCTGGCCTGGGATTCTCAAATTTGTACAGAAAGCTGTAAAAACACCTAGTCTCAAGTTAGCCACAGGTCAGTGTGACCTTCCTCCTACATCAGGGCTGTTGCTTAGGTTACCTTTTTGGCTGCCATGAGCCCCATTCCACCAAAGATATGCTATTCCCAATTCCCTGTGTAAATTTTCCACTGGAAAGTCATGAATATTAGTGATTTGCATTATACCCACTCCTCCCCAGTTTTCGGTTCCTATAGGAAACCCACCCACTGAGTTAGGGACATAAAGATCTGCAGAACATTTATAGTCCTGGTGTAAGTCCCCTCAGATGTTCCATATGTCCAGTAGCATCTGTTACAGCTCAAAATAGGTTTTTGCAGTATCCAGGCTTTGAAAACATTGTCTCAGTCTTCATAGTGTTCCCAGTGCTTTGCCTGCCTCACCAGAACAGATCTCAAGTACTAGGAGGGGGAACATTCCGAGACTCTTGGATAGATTTTTGATACATGACATTAAGAGGGAATACCTCAGAATAACAAAGTATCTCACTGTGGGAAAGAAGATCTTCGTTTCTTCTCCATGGAGAAATCAATGCAAAGTTAAGCATCTGGGGAAATATTTGCCAAAAGCTGGGAAGAATCACTGAGATTTTGTAGCAGAAAATTCAGCCTGAGAAGGGCAGTTGAGCTCTGCCAAGCTTGGCACAAATATCAGAGGCGGGGAAGGGCCCTGCTAGATGTCATCATCCAACCACAGGGGTGAAATGTAGAGCAAGGGGAAAGGGACGTTTTCCACTTAATTTACAATCTCCATGTGGATGGCTGGGCTGTACCACACACAGGACAGAGAAAAGCAACACACAGGACAGAGAAAACCATCCCAGTCTCAAGAGGAAACAGAGAGATTCCCACTGACCCCAGTGGCAAAAAAGAAACACAGTGCTTAAGATGCACCAAAAAATATCCTGGAAGGACACACAAGAGCCAGCTCCCTGCATCTATTGCAAAAAAGTCTGAAACAATACGTCAATTTTCCTAATAACTAAATTTTTCTGGAGAAACAGAGCAGGCAGAGCACTCATCTGGCCACATAATCACAGAATTAGCCTTTCTGTATACTGAAGGGTCACTTGTTTCAGACGCCTGTGCACTTTGTATACTCAGCACTTGCTGCAATGCCAGCCCCAAGTCCTTGAAGGGTTGTCAGTCTGGATGCAAGCAGGGAAATTGCAGGCTGTCACCCACTTGCTAGTCAGACTGTATGTGTGAGTGGGGAGGACAGAGGAAGAAATAAACTGGACAGTGAAACTCTAGCTGCCCAGGAGGTGAGCAGAAACAGAGCTTACATGCATGCAAGCCAAGGCCAAGAAGCAGCCAAAAGAGGTAAGGGGAAATGCAAAAAATAAACACACAGCAATAGGGAAGAGTCCAGTCCTTACAATCAAACCTGTGACAATAAGCATCCACTGAATTCCCTAGAAAGCACAACCTCATCATCCATAGATGTCCACAGGTACCTGCTGCTGCAAGCCCAAGAGAAGAAACTGTCTCATTAACTTTGAAGTTATCAATAGGCAGAAGAGATGCAGGCTTTTGGGTTTGTTTTTGTTTTGTTTTGTTTTTGTGGGAGATTTCTGTAGGGTCTTTTGTTTAGTTTTGGGCATTTTTTGTAAAGGAAAAAATACCAGAGAGAACAAATTCTTGAACATTATCCAGAATACCTGGTGTGCTTCCATCTTTTAGACACAGAAAAAAAAGGTCTTGGGGGGAAAATAGGTGACAGTGTGAGCTATTCCTCTCTAGGTCTCAGTTCTGCTAAGTTTTTAGGGGAAGGTTACATGGTAAGAATGAAAATATCCATGCAGTCCATTTTCCACTATGTAAGCTGACATCCAGTGTTTTAAGAACACAGCTGTAACTGACTTTTTGTGGACTTTAAGGCAAAAAAGCAAATGGACAAGGACGAAATGCAGGAAGATGGTGCAGAGACCCAAGAGAAAGGCATACCATTGTCCTTCCTGGGTCAAAGAGCTTGTTGAGGGTAAGAGGTGTGGCTCTGCTCACAGAGAGAAGGAAATATCTCATTTGAATCTCACTGCAGACAAAGTGATTCCATAAAAACAGAATTCCTGAAACAGATTCACCCAAGCAACCCTCATGTAAGTTCCACTCAGCAGAAAGACCTTGAAACGTGTTTATTTACATTGCTTAAATCCCAGAATCTTTTCTTTTTCACAAGGGGGATTTTTGACCATCGGGTTACAAGGCTGGCTAAGTACACACCATAGTTAGAGTCCAAGTATAAGAAGAAATACAAATCAAGTCTCTAGCCTAAGTGGCAACCTGAATGCCATATTTGCTCCTTGAACAGCCATCTCCTTCCACGAAGTTTTGCACTCAAAATGGCCATAATGTGCATGGGTGGCACAGAGGCAGAGAGCAGGATTATGAGGCACAATTACACAAGTATGACCATCCCATGAATGAACATGAGTGAATGTTTTTAGTCAGGAGCTTGGCTTAACTCAAGTAATTCCCCATGCTGGCAGCAGGACTCTCTGCCATCCATCTGGTACGGTGAAATGGTCACGGAATGATAGAATGACTGAGGTTGGAAGTGACCTTGGGAGAACATTTGTTCCACCCTATCTGCTCAAGCAAGGTCACCTAGAGCTGGTTGCCCAGAACTGCTGTCATCTTCATCCTCCTAAGGAGCAGCAGGGTAAGAAGAAAGTGCCAAAGCACCCTGTGCGCATAATTGTTATCCAATGCCTTCATCTCAAGATACTTAACCAGGAATGCTAAACCCATCTTTCCCAAATCCTGTTTCAAGGCAAACTACGTGCACAGCTTGGAAACAATGCAGCTTACTACACTGTTTTCCCCTTTCCCTCAGAAATAATATTTTCAGGCTGTGCCCGCATGTACCATTCCACCCAGGCCCCGTCGTACACTGCAACGTCTGGCTTGCCACAGAGGTAGGCCCCCAGAGCCACGTGGCAGGCCGTGACCCCAGAGCCACACGTGGCTACCACTGGCTTTAAGAGGTCCACCTTCTTCTCCTGGAATAGAGCACGGATCTGCTCAGGGGTCTTCTCTAAGCCAGACTCTGTGAGGAAATCAGTGAAGGGGATGCTCGTCGACCCAGGGACGTGACCAGGCTCAATTCCTAGAGGAAAAAACAATACAGATAGAAATTAACCTCTGTTGTCTGGGACAAGTCTACTGCAAAGCCTCTTCTGTTTCACTGAGAGGACTATTTATTGCTTAGCATATTTTGTTAAAACAAGTACATTTACTTTTGCTACACTTTGCTTTATTAGATTACTGATTACTCAGGAAGGATGGCTCTATGTGTAATCTTCATGTTACCACATGGGCACAACCCTGTCAAGTTCCATTCTTTCCCCTAGCTCCCTCCACATCTTTCTCCCCATCAGAGTAACCCACTTTGATGAAGCACCTCCACAGGCCATTCTGAGGGGAAGAATAGCACCGGTACTTGAAGAGACCAACAAGAATCTTTGGGGTGTACTGAAAGCTATGTTCTTCACGCCAGACCCTCATGAGGAAAAAAAGATACCTGGCTTCTCCACTGCTGAATTTTCAAAGAGTAGCACTTGCTAGTCAAAAGGAAAGGAGGACACACCACCTGAAGTCCCATCTCATAAAAGACAGCCATTATTTCCCAGCATTAGCTCTACAGGAGTCAAAGTAATGGGCACCTTAAATTAAGCCCCTCTTTATAATGCCACTGTCTCAGAAGGCACATTACCATCTCGGGGCTCTGGCTCTACTCCCCGGAACCGTCCTGCAGCACGGGCATCCACTAGCTGGAAGCGATGGGAATCCAAGTTATCTAAGACATCCTCATATGTTTTCACCAGGGACTTGTCCAAGGAGGCATGGAACTCAGATGGAGCTACCTGGGTTTTCCCAGAGGTAAGTGCATTCCCCTCTCGCTGCCAGTTCTTCAGGCCACCATCCAGAAGGGAGACAGCTTCGTGTCCAAAGACCCGGAACATCCACCATACCCGGGGTGCTGAGAAGAGACCTTGGTCGCTGCCATCATACACCACAACGTGGGAATCATTCCTCACACCCAGCTTCCCCACATACTCGGCAAAGTCATTAGCCTTGGGCAGCATGTGATCGTAAGGCGAGGTTCGGTCACTGCACTGGTCAATGTCGAAGAAAACCGCACCAGGGATGTGGCGCTCCTCAAACTCCCGCTTTGGATCACGCTTCATCTTTGGTAAATACCAGGATGCATCCACGATTCTCAAGGCCAGGCCAGCTTGCTGGGACTTGATGGCTTCTGAAAGCCATTTTGCAGACACCAGAGCTCGGTAGAGGAGTTGTTGCGACATCGCTCCCGAGTCCTGACTGAGATTAGCCGATTTCTGGATTATGCCTGAGTCCACCTGACTGCAGAGGGTAGAGAGTCACAAATTAGAGAACAGCCTTTCAAAAGGCAACTGGACGAAGATATATTTTGGTACCCGCGGCCGCACTGAGGTGCCGGCTAAGCCTACAATGAGAGGCTTGAAATGCTCCAGGCCCTGAAAGTATTTTCCCAGCGCTCATCCCAAATAACGCCGCGAGCGGGACAGCCACGGCAGTCCTGCCCTGTGCCCGACCCTCCGTCCCCATCCAGGGACCCCAGCCAGCACTGACAGCAGCCAGAGCGGAGCGGGGCAGCCCCAAGGCCCGAGTGCCGGGCGGTGAGGCACGGCCCCCACGCCCCTGCCCGCCCCGGAGCACACCTGCAGCGGGGACCCCTCCGCCCGCCCGCTGCGAGCCCCTCGGACCCGGCGGGACCGCGATTGCCGCCGCTTCGCCCCGTACCTCCGTGCTGGGCCCCGGTGCCCGCCAACCACGGCCGCCGCCGGAGGGCGGGAGCGCTCCCAGCGGGCCGGTCCCGGCCGTGCGGCCGCCTCCGTGCCGCCCCTCGGGCCGCGCCTCCCGCCGCCATTTCGCGTGTGTCGGGCTCCGTGCGCGAGGGCAGCGAATCCCGGCGGCCGCGGCCCCGCCGGTCCCCCGAGATGGCGCGGCAGGGCCTGAGCCGGGCCCTGGTCACGGCCTCCTGGCTGGCGGAGGCGGTGCGGGCCGGGCGGGTGGGTGCAGGCCTGCGGGTGCTGGATGCCTCCTGGTACCCCCCCAAGGAGCGAAACGCCCGGCAGGAGTTCAAGGAGAGGCACATCCCCGGGGCGTCGTTCTTCGACATCGAGGAGTGCCGGGACAAGTCCTCCCCCTACGACTTCATGTTGCCCAGCGAGTCCCAGTTCGCCGACTACGTGGGCGGGCTGGGGGTCAGCAATGACACCCACGTGGTGGTGTACGACGGGGACGAGGTGGGCACCTTCTACGCCCCCCGCGCCTGGTGGATGTTCCGGGCCTTTGGGCACAAGGAGGTCTCCGTGCTGAATGGTGGCTTCAAGAACTGGGTGAAGGAGGGGCACCCCGTCACAGCAGAGGTCACCCAGCCCACCCCGGCTGTCTTTAAGGCCAGGCTGAACAGGGCCCTGGTGAAGACTTTTGAGGAGATGGTACAGAACGTGTCGTCCCTAAAGTTCCAGGTGGTGGATTCCCGCCCCGAGGGCCGGTTTCGGGGGACAGAGCTGGACCAAGGTAATGGAGGTGGGACTGGCACCTGCCCCAGAACGGGATGAATGTCGATACTAGACTGGGAGTAACAGCTCCTGGCAGCCATCAAAGAGATTTTCCTAATGCACAGGCATGCCTCAGCCCGACTCACTGATTACCTTAAGGGATCCACAGTTGCAAGTTCAGACCCCAGTGCCATCACCGAATGCTTTTGTTGCAGTTGGCTATAAAGCTGCAGGAGGAAATAGCAGAAAAGGGCTGCAGTCATTTGGTTCCAGGATCTCCCATCCCACACCCTGCAGAAGTTTATCAAAATGCAAACATGGGAGGTGAGCGCTCCCAGGGTTTTGTTCAGGGTCCTATCTAAAACCAGCAGATGCATACAAACTATCAGTATTCATACAGGCACCTCTCACCATAATGAGTGCGCTAGCAAAAGCCAAGGTTTTAGGTAATACAGTAACCCAAGGGACATTCTCCTTATCACTCTGACTCCCAGCAAACAGAGAATTTGCTTGAGCTGATCTTTGTTCTTTTGCTTATGTAAGAAAAGTCCAAAGCTTTCAGCAAATGTATGGGATGTCAGCCTCTCTCTTTTAGGTGCCCCAAATTACAGGAACAAAAACCAATTTTGTTACCTCAGTGAAACACTGGACACACAACCAGTAGGGGTGGGAGAAGTCCTTTGCAGTGGGGATAGCAGGTACAGCAGTGTGCCTGGAATGAAATTGAAGCTGGTTAAAGGAGGCCCTTGCTGTGTAACTTAAGCCTTGATATATCCCAGAATAACCTCCCCTCTGAAAGGGTGTACAGGAAACTTTCCTGACTGACCATTCAGGAGGCACTCTGGAAGTATCACTCTCACCACCAGAGATTGTAACTACTGGGACCAAAGCCCCTTCTCAGCAGGCAGCTCCACTGAACTGACGGGTGCCCCACTTGACTTTCTACACCCCCCGCACACACACTTTGACCAGGTTTTCTTACCGTCTTGAGTCTGGGTTTTCCTTAGCAGAGCCTCAGAAGTACAAAGAAAACACTGAACTTTTATGCTTATCCAGTCTGTGAGTGACAAAGTCCTAGCTCTTCCTGCTGAGTCCTCAGCTCCTGCTGTGTCTCAGCATCCAGTCACCTGGCTGTGCCACAGGTCCTGTGCCCTCTGTTGTGCAAAGGGTCAGTGCCAGTTCCTGGCCTCTTGCCTGGGGCTCTCACCACCCAGAGCCCAACCTGTGCCTGACACTGCAGCTGCACGCCGAGCTGCCTGCACTGAATGTGCTCCTCGAGGAGGGAATCACAGAAATGGTTGGAAGAGAAAGAGTTTCTAGAAGAAAGCACAGGAAAGCTCAGCAGCAGCTGTTGGGTCTGAGCAGAGCCCACAGTACCAGAACGTGCAGTGGGTTTCTGTGGTCCCCAGGCTGTGCTGCCCTACTGCCCTACAGGTTGTTGCCATTCTGTCCTGGCTGTTCACATATGTACATGCTGCTGTACAGCCAGTTAGTGTAACAATATGTTCTGAAGTACATTCCTGTATCCAAACTTCAGGAAGCGTTTGGCTGTAAATGGCTCTGTACATGTGGGTGGCCCAGGTGTCTATGGGGAGTTCCCCCAACACATTTGACCTGCACAAAAACAATGTGGAAGGTGGGAGAGATATTTGGAGTGATGGAGGAGACTGTGGCAGGGGAAAAGGAAAGTTAGGCTTATCACTCATTCTATTTCTTCTCCTACCACAGCCCATCAAAGTGAAGGTTGAATTTTAACCTCAAGATGTGACTAAAATGGTCCTTGCTGGAAGCTGGTAGATTTTGCATTCTTTCCCAAGGTGAGAGTTGTCACCAGATGACGAATACTGGAGCCCCAACAGCATCTTCAAAACAGATTTTTCCTTTGAAATGAGTCAGCATGGAACAGCTTATTTGTGGTGGTCTAGTTTTGCTTCCCACAGCAGATACAGCAAGATAAGCGCTGCAGCTGCTCATTCCACAGGAGCTTGACAGCTCTCCGAACCAAGCTAGCCACTAGCAGCACATCAGCCAGCAGTGGGTAAAAGACAGTACTTACACCTAAAAGAGCAATTTGAAATCAATGCTGATTAATTGCAGGGGTCATCCAATCAGGGAAGATGCAATTTAGAGAAGACTAATGGTCTTCGGGTTAAGGAACTTGCTGCCTTCTCAGGTGATTTCAGTTTAATTATTGCTTCAGTTCTCCACTTCCTAATTAAGTCAATTAATCTCTCCTGTTCTGTGAACTTCATCTCTAGAAGAGGCTAATTGCAGCTGACTCTTTTGCCTCTTTAGTTTTTCAGTTCTTTGTGGTAAGAATTAATTGTCCCTGTTTTATTTTTATCCTTGCTGGGACTTAGACCTCTGTACTGGTTAAGATAAGCCATAATATAGGACTATTTTTTATTTGCTGGGAGAGGTTCACCGAAGTTGCCAGAGTGGAGAAGAATGGACATCTCTATAGGCCAGGTCTCATAAGTCTTAAATGTGGGTTTTGCTTTTGGCTGTTCATGCAGAATGTGCAGCATAAACCTGACAGATGTGCAGCTCTGACCTGTGCACTGAGTAGTTTGAGGTGTCCCTGCACAGTGCTGTGTTTCTGCAGGAACTAGCTGTCCAAGGCTGATGATAAAAATAATTACATGATGGTTGCCAGTGCTGACCCTCTCTGACTGTCGGGCACTAAAAACTGATGAACCAGAATTATAGTCAACCAAATGCGTACAGGAAAATTGTGTATTTCTGAATTCTTTTGCAGACATCCGAGAAAAGAGGGGAAAGTTGCCAGGCAAGACCTCTATAATCTAAAAAAAGAGAGCAAACACAAAATCATTTAATGAACTTACAGGTATTTTTCTTCTCATTCTCAGCCCCGGAGTAGCCCTTGTCTCTTTTCTGCATATGGAACCCTTCAGATTTTGCCCATTTTCCCAGCTCTCCATCCTGCCTGCCCCAAACATAAAGCTTTTGCTCATCTTGAATGTTGAGTGGGAATGAGAATGAAATCTACATTTTTCTTCCCCCTCTCCTCCGAGAGGATTCTGCAGCTGGGAGTGGACTGGATTTGCTTTGGTCATGTAATAAGACTTGGGGCACAGCAATGGAGAGTGAGAGACTTTATCAAAGTCTTTTTCAACCCACAGGGACCTACAAGGACTTTCAGGGAGCTGGCCAGGACCAAGCCTAAAGTGTTCCTTACAATGTGTTCACGGTAGGTTAGACGAAATCAGTAATTGCCCCTTCTAAGACATACCATTTGAATGGAAGAGAGAGATAAACAAGGAGGCAACAGAGGAGGCATTTGGAAAAGAACTATCTGCAGCCAGCACACTCCAAAGCCACAGGGAGTTAAATATGGGCAGAGCAAATCTTTTATCTTTTTGACATTAAGAAATTCCATCTGGAGCTTTCATCGCAAAGGGAAGGCTAGAGAGGAGGGGCTGTGGTCTTAGATAAATAGCCAACAATAAAAACAGTATGTAAGCAGAGAATCTAACAGATGTGGGAAAGGGGAATAAGCAGTGAAGAAGATAACGTAGCTTATAAATTGTGGGGAGGGATTGCCAGACATCAAGCTGGGTGAGACTTGGCAAAAGGAATTAAATAACAAAAATCTCTGGAACAGAGTGAACAAAAGAGAACAAGGAGACAAAGAATAAATAGAGCTGCTGTGCAGTTAGCAGAGGTTCCAGGTGGAAGATTGTTTGTGTGTGGTCACAGCATTATATGAGCCCTGAGCCTGTGATACCATATTTTCTTCTCTCCTAGAATAATTCTTCAGAGCAAGGAGGGGGCTAACCAAAAGGTGTCCCCATCCTCATATCAGTGAGGCTGATGATCTTGATCCCAAATATGTGTCAAAAATCAGTCACGTGACATTGCAATTTCATGAGGCAATAATTTGATACACTTAGTCAAAGTATGGCTCTGTGGGACAGAAACAATTGTGAACTTCATATTTAGAACAGGGGGTACAGCACAGCATAGGCAGGTGCTCTTCTTTTAATATGGATAGACTGTGAGGCTTTCAAAAAACTCTTTAAGGAAAAAATACTTTGAATGTGAAGGCAAAATTGAGTAAAATATGTTGATAGACTTGCACTGCGGCCAAGGGCTTTATTTCCTTGCCAACAGAATTGGTTGGCCAGATAAGAGAAATGGGAACATGCATGTCTGGAAGTTGTGTTTGATCTTTTCTTCCAGTCATTGGAAGCATCTACAAGGTAGAGTTGGGTCATTTGGACTTCATTAATGCTTTGGGCATAGCATTAGAGGGGCATTTACTAGCTCAATATGAGGAGAGGGCAAATAGCGGAAGTATTGTTAGATTTTAAAAAATTACTAAAAAGGAGATAAGTGAGATAAGAACAGCTTGTACTGAAAGATCTGTGGGGTGCGAAGTTGCCAGCATGGTCCCCTTGTTAAGCTTCTGTGTTTTGTTTCATATTTTCCTGACTCGAGGCATTGGAAATAGGGAGTTGTTACTGAAATGTGCTGCTGGCACAGCCATGGGATGGTCTCAATGATCACATGGGGAGTATTATGTGAGGTGCCACCTGCAGATGTACAAGTGGCAAGAAATGTAACACTACAGAGAGCAAACTTAAATGCTTAGTAGCCCAAAACACTGACCTGCTTGTGTTACTCCTACAAACTGATGACCCACATTTGGAAGCAATGGAAGAGGGTAAGACTCAAATGAATTAGTTGGGTGCAGGAACATCACATGTGACTTAGCCTCGGCAACTCCTGTCTACCAGCGGTGATGGTAGAAAATGCCACTTCTTTATACAGAAGCCTGCTGGACACCTAGAGCTGTTTCTAGGGTGGCCAAGACAGTGAAAAGTGTATCTAATGGGCTCTTACTGGCTTTAGGCTAAGGACGTGAGGTTGTTGGGAGTGCTGAGGGCTTGCTATCAGTCTGTTGGAGCAATCGCAAGAAGGGCAGAAAAACTATTTTCGCCATAGGATAGTGTTAGCTCAAGGATAAATAGGGTATGGACTGACTCTGATGGTCTGAGCACTAGAAATTAATGTTCCTCCTCACATGAGCCAGGAGGTGCTTCAGTGAGAAGTTTCATGACAGGAATCCAAACTGTTTCTGAGATGGATGCTTTTTTGAAAGTCAGCTTATAAAATGATTACTGAGGTAGATGGGGGTCCAGCCTCTGTAGTCCTAGGGTTCTTTCCTGGAGTTTCTGATGGTGACTGCATGAATCTGGCATGGAGTATCCTCTGTTTCATATGGGACAGGAGCAGATATATCCATATCCACTCCCCTGTTCAGATTCCTGCTGCATCCAGCCTTGCTTTCCAGTCCTACGTTTCTCTGTTCTTGACCTAGCAGAGAGGGATTATAAAGCTTCCTTAGCCGCTTGAGAGCACTTCTTAGGCAGTCCAAGGGATTGTGGTTGTGCAGTTTCAGCTCTTTCTCTCAACTGAACACCCACATACGTGAATAAATGCAGCTTCTACAGAATTCCTCATCTTTCACCCGTAAAGTGCAAGCACCAGTCTCTGACTCCAACAGACTTGAATCTCTGGAGCAAGAAAGTCTCCCTATAGATCAAAGGCAAAACTGCTCTAAAAGGAGTGTTTTTTTCAGATCTGCTCAGTTCCTACCTGAAGAGTTGTTTAAGGGTGGTGAATTGTCAGTCTCCAATAAGAGAGGGGTACAAACCTATTTTAAGGTGTGTGAAACTATAATGATCATGGTGCATGGGACACCTAGGAAGTGAATCGATGGCCCAGCAAGCTTCTTTGAGCAAGACTTCCCTTCTAGTTCCTTCTCCTCATCTCAGTCCACTCCCCAGTGCCCTAGGATGGCTCACAGACTTGTCTGTATTGGGATGATCACCAGTACTGCAGCAGAGCCTTGCAGAAATCCTTTGCTGAATGGATCCTTTCCCATTTACTGTGTGGGAAAGTGGTAGCCCAACCCAGGCATCTAAGAGGCTCCAGTAAGGAGCCATGCAATCTGAGAACTATACACAAGGTTTTCTCAGTTCTTGCTTCATTTTTTATTTCCTCTCTGTCATACAGATATTTATTGATGAGTGAATTTTGCAGTTCTCTGTACTGAAGTGATGAACAGTTGTCTTCTGGAACTGGAAAAAATGTGGTGAAAGCATCAGTCCAAAACGCTGCCTCTTTTATTTTTGCTTTTCCTTTTTAAATGTTAGTCCCTGCAGAAGTCAGCAGTTTTTCTCCCAACTTCTCTCAGTAATGCTAAACATTTCTGAAGGATGCATGAGGTGACTCCTAGACAACTGTGTCGTATTTTTAATGCACTTGGGGAGGATGAATCAAGAGACAAAGAGGGTCCATCTGGAACAGGAAGAGAACTTGTGAAGCTGACTCAGGGCAGCTTTGATTGTCTTTAGGCTCTGTCTTTGTCCAGCAGAGCAAAAATTCCCTTCAATTCCATGCCAAAGCTGATTTCCCCTTACATCTCACCATGTCATGTTACCACTCTGCATAGTGTTGAAACTGCAGTGTCATTATGTGTGATGTCAATCTCTGTCTAGGTATAGTTTAATCATTTGACTGTAACAAAGTCAAATTATTAAACTGCCCCAATCTCTCCCATCTCCCAAAACCACTTGTCCCAGTGATTTGGGCAAGTGGAAAGCTGCCAGTGAAGCAGATTACTATCCATGTGATTTTTCCCTATTTGTCTCATTAGAAGTTCAAACCTAGCAAGGAGCCGTTCCCTGAAACACATTTTCAATGTAATACATGATGTTTTTTGCTCCAATGAGGCTTGATCCAGAGCCTCTCAAAATGATTTGAAAAGCTTCCATTATTAAGCCTTAAGAGTCTGAATTTCAAGAGTGTGATGCCAACCTTGTCCGTCATATTTTTATATCTGATACTCCCTGAAGACCTTGTTTTGACATGCAGCTTTGAACTTGCCTAAAGCAGTCAGATACACCAGCAGAAAAACAGAACCTGTGCTGATTTCATCCTGGAGTAGATGCGAAGTGATACAAAATTTAAATTCTGACTTCTCTGACCCCATTGTCCCAGGACAGCTGCCTCAGCAGTCATGTAGATGACTTTAAGGTTGCTTTATGATTTCTTATTTATTTTTCTGAAATACGATTTTAAGGTGATGCAGGAATAAACTGTGAACAGATAACCACTCTGACAAATCTCACATACAGGCCACATTTCCTGCTTCTGAAAATTGTTGTTACTATACACTGGTGGCATACCTGGGGAAGGTTAGAAATGCATTGCTTTATTCCTCTTACCACAGATGCCCTTAATGCATTTGTGAAGGTGTTTTCTGTGGAGGTTCTTTGATTCCTGCCATGTCTAGGGCTTCTTCAGATTTCTATATCTCATTGCTTTCAGTGAAAAAATAGTTTGCTAAATATTCTGGAAGTTTTGACTTCAGCATTTGTCCTCTTCTTTTTAGTCCAATATCACTTTGCATCTTCATCATCAGGTGGAATAAATGAGTCTTTTGGGGGGAGTGAGCCTATCTGCAGTGATGTCTCTACTGTCTCTTGTGAGCATCTTTCATCATCTCTGTTAATGTGTCCTTACTCACGTTTCCTTCTGTGCTTCACTCCTGCAGGGTTGGAATCCGGCCACATCCCCGGTGCTGTGAACATACCCTTCCACTCATTCCTATCAGAAACAGGGCACGAGAAGAGTATTGAGGAGATCCAGGAAATATTCCGTGAGAAGAAAGTGGATCTGTCGAAGCCGCTGACGGCCACGTGCCGCAAGGGCGTCACGGCGTGCCAGATTGCCTTGGCAGCCTTCCTGTGCGGCAAGCGCGACGTGGCCGTGTACGATGGCTCCTGGTCCGAGTGGTTCCACCGGGCCCCACCACACTACAAGGTCTCCGAGGTGAAGCGCAGCAAGGCCTAGAGGGAGAGCTGTGTCTGGGACAACGTGCTCCAGCAGCTGTCTCCAGCCCCCAGGGTAAAGCAAAAGGGAGGAGGTGGAAGTAAAGGAAGACAATCGGTTGATTTAGATTTTGCCAATTTTTTTAAAGAATTATTATTAGGTTTCTATTAAGCTTTTGATTTTTGACAATGAATAAAATCTTACACGATGCATCTGTGAATATTTCTAATTCTCCTCTCTTACCTACGACCTGCTTGTGTTGGGTGGGAAAAGCAGCTCTGCAGCATGGAAGAGAATTACACTCTGTGCCTTAAGACCTGCAGAAATTCCAGTGTCCTGGTGAAAATCAGGAGCAGAATGAATGCAAAGTCCAGTGCTAAAATACACCACTGGGTACTGGACATGGGAGGGCCAAGCTGTGGTTCTGTCATGGACTCTATGGAAGACTTCTTGCCAGCCCGCCATCTTCCCATTTGGAATGTGGAAAATGGGGGTACCTTCCATATGGCAACTGGACCCAACCCACAGGGAGGTGTTTTGCTTTCCTGGGGTCCAGGTAAGGGACATCAAAAAGAATTGCATGGTATCAACTGGTACAGCCCACTGATTATACTCTCTACTGGTGTTCCAGGCAGGCAGCAACAAGGTCCCAGCAAGACTGAGGTCAGAGAGCTCATGCATAGCATTTGGAGATGCTAGAAGATCCATTTCTGCTGAAATGCAGTCTTGTTGATTATCATGACTGTGTTAGGAATGTCTCCAAGAAATCCTGTATGTGTGATGAGAACTTTTGGGCATTTCATGAGACATGAGCCCTTGGCTCTGCTCCTTGTGTGTTTTTCCAAGCAGCAAGGATAGGCCTTTTCTACACCATGTGAATTCTGTTTCCCATGGAGCTGGAGCCCACAACTCATAGAGGGAGGGAGCATTGTTCCCTAGCAACCATCTCTACTCTGCAGCCTTCATCCCACCTTCATACTGGGACTTCAGCAGGACCTGCGTGCTTGTACAAACCACCAGTCACCACACCAGGGATCATGGACCAGGTAAGAGAGGCAGCTATGGAAGCGGCTTTGCCTCTTGGTAAATCATAAAGAAATGTCATTTTTATATCCATGGAGCTCCTCAGGTTTAGAAAGTCACTGAAACTGTCTCACACTTTGGAGACCCACTCAAATCTGGAAGGCCTGTGAGACCACTCCTGGCCACATCAGGTGGCTGGTGAGAGTGGCCAGTTCCCATACCTGTCTAAGGAGATTTTCTGCCTGGGAAGAACAGCTCCCTCTTTCCTCAAAGGCTGCATGTCAGGAAAGTCAGAGTGTTAGGCTATGCTAAACATTCCATTCAGAAAGAAAGGTCACGTTTAATCCATTTTAACTCTTTGATCAAAATACATCTTTTCTGATTGGTTGCCTATTGTCCTCACAGAACTGGTTTAGCAAAGCAATAAGCAGACATACTTCTGTGGTTTCTGTTATCCAGGAGGATGGTGAGATGGCCTTAAAGTCCTTGGCCTCAAGATGTGGGACTCTCTGAGCAGTGCTTTGACTTTGGACCTCCAGGGTCAGAAATAAAATGAAAAATAACAATTATATGCAGTTGCAGTGTTTTTTTATAACAGTGACAACATCATATACAGTTACAAACTAGAAAGTAGTAACAGTTGCAGGCTTTGGTGTCATTTTGTCCAAGAGGAACTGGGGAAATTATTGATGACAGGGATTTGGGAAATGGGTGCGTTGCCTCATTACACAGAAATTCTGTCTTGTTGGAAGAAATGGGAGAGGAGGAATTTCTACATCAGCAGACTGGAAAGTTCTTCCTACTGAATATAGTAATAATAACAAACAGACATGTTTTTGTTTTAAGTAGGAGGTGGGAGTTAGCACAGCAATTTATTTAGCAGCATCTTCCTGCACTTTGATCATGTGTAAGTGTATGGCTTTTCTTTAAAAAGAAAGAGTGATAGAGAAAAGAAGCAGATCATTCCCTGTGAGTCAGGACTGGCTTCCTCTCCTCCTGTCTTGTGGCCCTGTTCTTTTTAGTGGGAGAGGCTCTGCAGAGCATGCAGCACTGACTCCTGGAGTCTGGCTGATTCAGTAACTTCAGCTTCAGGATCCCTGAATACTGTGTAAGACTTGGTGCTGCAAAGACCTGTCTCAGTGTAAAACCTAAGCTGCTGCTGATTCAAGTCAGCCCTGGTGGAGCACTAGGGTTCCTTACCCCTTGGGCTGGCACCTTCCTTCCCACAGCTGCCTCAAGAGCAGAAGGTAAGCCCTGTGTCATGTCCTGAGCTAATCTGACAAATCCAAACATACATTCCTATCTGATCCAGATCCCATTTGTCCTGCTGCTAGTGCCAGCAGGCTCACAGTTACTGTATTCCACCACTACAGGCCAGGGCTTTGGTTTTAACTTGTCACAGCCTTTGCATGGGCTACACCTATCAAGGCCCCCTGGGATGAGGAATACACCCAACAAACAGGACTTGACAGAGGGTTACACAGACATTCCCTCTGCAGAAAAGGCACTTGTCCTCCTAATTGTCCCATTCAAATGCTATGCCTGCAGAAGCCACTAAGGGAGACTCAAGGACAGATCCAAATCCCAGGGATTAGTTGTAGTTCAAAGAGCTGTGCAGGGGTGGAAATGCCAGGAGTTTGCTGCACTTGGGGAATGTGGATTGACAGAGTTTCCCTGTTGTTTGTATCTCCAGAAGGATCAAGCTCAGGACAATGCTGCATTAGGAACAGGACGGAAAGGACCCAACGACTGTACTGAAATGACAAAAAGCTCCTTGGCCTGGGCATCTCTTTCAGATTACCAACAGCTGGGTTACAACTTGACAATAAATCTCTTCCAAGGTGAGCGGGCACACTGCCTACCCCTGACCTTCAAAGCTGAAGGTTCCATCTATGCTTTGCCAGGGCTCAGGCAGCCACATTGCTGTGGGTAGAGATCTGACCATAGGTAATACTCACTTTCCCCTCTTATTCCTTCTGCCCAAAGTCACTGCTTTTCCAGGCTGTGGTGCCTGAGGAACTGGAGTCTAGACACTTCCATTTTATGTATTCTGTCTCCTTCTTTTCTTTCACATTTTTTTTTCTTCCCACAGTGTGAAAAGTGAATGTGAATCATAACCCCTGTCATCCTGTCCAGAGCTGAATGAAATGGACACCATTTGTAATTCAATGTTCCCTGTTATCTCCACTTGCTAGTTACCTCCAGTTGCAGTGCCAACATCATTTCTCTTCCAGACCTTTTGACATGTGGAGCTCTGAAATATCTCTCCCAAACCTCTGATTCCAAGGTTCCCCCAAGATCCCTCCATCTAAGCAAATACTGGAAACTGAGCTTTCATCCAAGAAACTCTGAAATAATTGTCCCTGGTTCTAGTTTCTCATATACCAGCATAAGGCAGATTCCTTTTCCATATAGAGACGTTCCATGAAAGGACCTTGCTGGATATTGAGGACTGGGTTTGTGTGGTCACACAGAAAAGAAGGATATCTTTCCTCAGGGAGCTCAAAATCATTATTGTCAAGACAAAGGTGTAATTAAAAGGAAGGTGAAGAGGAAAGGATTAGAGATTAAAACAAAGCCCCCTCGTGGCTAGAAGTAAAGAGGGGATAAAAATGATAAAAACTGTTGTCACAGCTGGCAACTCTTCGTTAAGTATTGTGGAAGAAAATGAGATCAAGAAGGTATGGAGTGGTAAGATGGTGGGGGTTTTATGAAGTTGTGCTGCTTGTAGCTGCCAGGAAGCTACTCACATGGATGAGGAGATTCAACAGGAGGTAGGTTAGCACCTGACTGAAGAAAGGGCACTGGGATACAAATAAAGATGATACCTTGCAGCACCCTCTGTGTGTATCGTATTTGAGGATGAAAAGCAGATAAATTGGCAAACACACCTCCTGGGTGATGATGATGAAGATATTGTTAAGCCTCAAACCCAATCAAAGGCACTGCAGTCAACACTTGCCTTTTCTTGAGCTATTACGACTGCTGGTGTTGCTCCCCTGCTCAATTCCAGGACTATAGTCAGGTGATTTTTTCATACAATTCCTTATTTGCTGTTCCTTGCAGGTGGCCCACTGAGGAGCCAAAGCTTGATGAGAGATTCCTACACCCCTGAAGTATTTCAGAGGGCAACCATAGATCCCAGACATTGGCATGGGAGGACAATTAATGAGCTAGGTATGACTTCTGCCAGGAAAAGTACATTACTAAATTCCTGAGATGGGTGCTACTTCTGCCAAGGACAAAGGATGGATTTGGGCAGAGGCACAAGGGGACTAGAAATTGGCAATTTAACAAGAGAGAAGCTCTACAGCTAGAATAACCCTTGGGGTATGATAGCACTAGGAGGGAAGCTGTAACTGAACTATGATTTCCCTTCTTTACAGGGAGATGGTATGAGAAGCATTTCCTAGATATTAATGTGCAGAAAGCAATGAAAGAGAAATATGGGAGAGGTAAAAAAGGCAGTTTCTAGAAGATGAAGGTTGAAGATTGGAGTGCATTCAACAAGTCTTTTTCTTCCATCATCTAATAAACCTGCTTGTGAAACACGAATCCCTTGCCTGCTAGTTGACAACAGCAGATTTGTTCCTGATGCTTTCTCCCCTCTCTCTTAAATTGTCTCTGGGGAGAGCAGTGTGAGATAAGTCTGAATATGCAAACAAAAAAAATCACTTTGTTGGTCATTGGTTGGTATGGTGGGAAGGATTAGTGTGTGAGGCCCATACCCTTGCAGAAGGATGTGGTGTTGAGAGGAGCCCACACAAAAATTCACCCGCTCAGGATATAAGTTGGAGCAGGACCTGTGAGTGGTGTAAGAGGGCAGTCGTGGGAGAGGGGTGTGTGAGCAAACTCATGTTTGCCAGAAGATTTGTGACACTGACAGCTGCCCCAGCACTCCAGAAAGTACAGAAGATACACTAGGAGCCCACCATGGTTGTCCCAGCAGCAGAAATGTGCTAAAGCAAATGGAAATTCACCTGAGGAGACATAAGGTTGTTTGTGAAAGCTTGATATTTACAGGCCAAGCCAGTGAAAATAAAACCAAGGAAACAACAGCTTATTCCACCTAAAGGGAACAGGAAAGCTGCAAGAAGCCTCAGGACTCCTCCAGTGCACAAATCACCCCACAAAGTGCATGTACCCTTACTGAAGCTCTCCTAAGCCCCACTTGCCCCTGACAGCCCCTTCCCTAGCTCAGAGGTAAGTGACTCTCAGAGAGAAGCACACGTATCCAGCCTCCAGTCTGTACAACCTGGAGTTCAGGGGTGTATCTGGGCAGTAAGTAAGGACCACCCAAGGCTTGAATGATGCAGGATATGCAGGGTCTTCGGTGCTTCCTTATGTGTTTTTCTCACAAATGTAATGGCTTTTGTTTCAGGACTCTGCCTTCCAGCTTCAAAGAGTAGCCATTTGGTGCAGCAATCACAAAGTACATTTCTGGGAAGATGTTCTTCGCTGTCTGGTCCTAAGCTCTCACTATTTTAGAAGATTGATGCTTTTCTCAATAATATGAACTGTTTTGGGACAGAATTAGGATTGTTACTTCACCATTGGCTGGTGATTAAATAACAGTATGCTAACTTTGTTAAAGCAGTGATGGAGGCTAAAATTTAACTAATATGATAATCAAGTGATAATCATTTTCCACCACCAATAATTAACCAGATATTTCCAGGCAGATGTCCAAGTCTTTCAAATTAAGGATACCAGCCAAATTGCAGCTTGTAGAAACCTCCCTGTGGGTTTGCTTTGTATATCAGTACTGAGTGACTGCTGCCTGAGCACACACCACTCTCCCCTCCCTGAACAGCACAGCTCTGTAGGAACAGCACTTCTCTGTGTTGCATCCAACACTGATGGCCAGTATAACTCCAGGTACATAATGAACCCTGTCTTCTGAGACCACAGCAGGTCCTAATCCAGAATACATGGAGCTGAACAGAAGTCTACTAATGTTATTTGGCATACTGGAGGCAGGCAGTTCAGGGCACAGTCAGCTAATAGGCAACACATAATGTGGGATGAATCCGCACCTAGATGTACAAATGTGTTTCTATTAGACATTAAAAATGCCTATTAGGCATTAGAAATGGACACTAGGGCAAGCAGGCAGACTTCAGAATTATGGTTCAGCTGGAAGCAAATGCCCTTTTGCTATTCATGTGTGGCTCATTAAGAGAATAGATCAGAAGAAAAAGAGACTGAAAGGTCCTGTTGGTGCACCATTTGGCACAAAATGGGGTGTTTGCCTCTTGCAGTGAAATGAAGTCACTGTATACACCTTTTACAAATGAAAACATTTTATAAGCACTTAAATAGTATAAAATACTTGGTGTTGTATAATGCACTCAAATGGGTGACAGCTGTTTGATGACAAATGAACATACCCATGTCAATCCCCCTTCATCTTCTTTGCTTTGCCAAATGGTACAGCTCAGCCAGGAACAAACACTTTCAGACAGGTGACACATGAAAGCTGCAGAGATAACTGAGATTACAGCTTTCAGTGAAGCAGCACAGCCACTGGGCCAATCAATACCTGAAGTCTTTGAGTGCTGAACAGACTAATTCAGCCACAACTTTGTCAGGGAGCATTTTCCTGTGTGGCACTTTTTCTAGTAGAGTGCCTTGGATATCCAAACACATATATGGAAAGCCAGCCTCGGAATCTCCAGGTACCATATCATATGCAGTTAGACAAGAACAGAGCTGAAGTAAGTGCCCATGCTCACTGCAGCTGAAATCTCTCTTCTGTCCATTCTTTGCCTCTCAACAGTTCATTCCTTCTTGCTTGTTTTGTGTTGGTGTTGGCACTTCCCTGCCCACACTCTGAACTGAGTCAAACTGATAAACCAGCAGAAAATCAATACAGAAGGAAAAACAAAACAAAACAAAAGTTAACAGGTTAGCCAATTAAAATTTCTGAACAAAGGACCTTGTCGCAGACAAGGCAATGAGTGATGGGATATGCAGATATTGGGAAAGAGAAACAGAAGAGTGGAGGTGGAAATAGCCTTTCACTGCCTTTTTAATGTAGCAAGAAATTAGTTTGCCTCCTCTGTATTGTCTCATAGAACGTAGTGCTTTTCAACACAGGTAGCCCGTATTAAAGTGATTTTACAGGGTCTGATCATTGGGTGGCAGCTCTGAGCCAGTGTTTTTATTTGACAAGTCAGAAATTGGAAACTGTGTGTTCTCTGGTTTAGCTAAACCATTCACTGAAATTGCTATTTAAGAACTGTTTATATCACCTCTAAACATTCAGCGCACTTGAAATGTAATCAGACTACAAGGATTTGAAGTAGAAGAAACCAGTTTCACCCCAGCTTCTGCAGCACTCTCCTCACGAATTTTTCTAGCAGTAATGGCTACTTCCTAGTTCAGGTTTATGCATCACTGCAACTGAAGCACAGGTCATTTTGCAGGATATCACTTTTAATAAATATTTCCTATTCTCCAAACAATATTTCATTTTTCTTTTCATTTAACCCTCTGACCTCTGCCTTTCTCATGTTGTCCAGAATGATTCCAAAGTGAATCGAGTCACTCCAGTCTATCTCCACTGTGAATGACTTTGAATAGCTCATATAAAGAGATGGTAATAACTGTAAGAACAGAAGACAGACACTGCAAAAACTCTTATTAGAGTCTTCAGCCAACTATTCAATTCAATCTTTTATGCTGTAAAGCTTGCATGGAGGTAAAACCTAAATTCAGAGTTACATCTATCCTGAGGTAAGCCCAGTATTCCTAAAATAATTAGTACTTACTGCTGATCCTGCCTATAATGGGATAAAAGAGAAATCCAGCACTGCTTGAAGTGACAAGAGATCACAACAAAAAGGGAGCAGGTGAATTGACTTCAGTGGATTTCACTCTCAGGCACTGAATTTAAAATACAATTGTGTCTTACATTTGAAGGTATTGAAAACTCTAATTCATCAAGAGAGAACCGTGATTTGAGGGTTAGGAATTACCTGTGGTGCTCCACTTGATAGCAGTAGAGCAAATGAGCCAACAAGCAAGAAAGGTATAAAACAAAACCAAAACTCAAATGGTGTGTTCCTTAGGGTTCACTTTGTGTTTTCCTTGCCACAGAGTCCTCTCTGAAAGAGCCAAGGTTTCATGGATTGAAGCTGGAAGAGCAGTGACCCGGTGTCAGGGGTGGGATCACCGCACTTGGAAACAGTACAAAAGGTTTAAGAACAACAACTCCTTGCAGATGGAGAATAGGCTGTCTCAGCACTAGGCAAAACAAAGGGTGAAGGCTACATTGAAAATTATACAAGAAGGTTCTATTGCTGATTTTAGTGAACAGGCCTACCAATTTTTATGCCGAGTTGCCGTTTTATCCCTCTTAATAACATTCCTTTTCTTTTAAACCCTTGGATTCATTGCTTCTGAGCAGGAAAACTGATTATCCAAGCTCATTATGTGCACAAGTGAAATTATCTTTTCCTATAACCCGAGAACCTTGAACTGAAATTGATTAACTATTTTTAGAAAGAAGCTCTAGCTAAATCTGACTTCTTCCCCTGCCAATCACACCTATCAGGGGAGTGCAAAACAAAACTATCTAAACGCAGGTGCCTAGGAATTATGGCCTGTCCCTTTTACCGAATGTGTTAATATAGCTAAGAAAGAGGTGGGGTTGTTTGAGATCCTCCACCATGTTGGACTAGAAGCTGGAGAGGAGAGGTAGCATTTTTTTTGAAAGAAAATGGGATGATAATGGTGTTACATCTTGAATTTTTGATTTGGTTATCTAACACCCCTACAACTCCAGCTCTTCTGAATACCAAGGCTGGCTACTTTCCTTTTCCAACAGCTTTCTTTAGGGTTTTGAAGACCCTTGCATTGTCTTCCTTGCCACTGCTGGATGAAAAAAGCACGGGACTTGGCTGCTACTAACAGCTCTCTAGCTGGCAGCTCTCTAAGGTGCCAACTGTGTACAGATAGGAGATGACCTAATGGGGTACACTGTCTTCCAGGAAGCCAGAAGGAACCTCTGGCCACATCTCTTGTACCTTCCTGAGAAGTTGCAAGCCTCAGACTTTTCTGTGACACAGGAAGAGGTCAACAGTTTACTGCCAACTACAAGTGTCCCAGTTCCAAGATATGAAAGCACAATTCAACTTTTGAGAAAAATCCGTGTTTTTCCTGTGAGTAAAACGGGGGCAGGGTCCATTCTCTGTCTCTCTGGTAAAATGGCACAGACTGGCTGCATCTGCAGACTTGCTGTTCTCCTTGGTCTCCCGCAGAGCCTCTGCAGTCTAAATCACAGATAAAGTTCTGTGTCTCTTTTATTCAGTTCAAAGTGCACAACACACTGCATTACAGCTGTACTCCGAGTGAAAAGGGATGTGTTCTGCACAACCTGTGTGCAAAGTCTGCTGGAATACTTCTGAAGGACACTGGATGCAGCCTCACATGGTACAGTTGTGTCCATGTTGCCCAGTGGGAATTGTAGCTACCCTGTGCTATCTCCCAAATGGTGCCAGATTGTTATCTTGGAGAGCACTGGTTGGCACAGGCTAAGCCATGGCAGGGGAGTGCTGACAACAAAACGGTGCAAGCAGTTGCAAGGCAGTGTGTGAGACTACATCTTGGCCCTGATTTATTTGGCACTAATAACTCAGGCAATGTGACTGCTAGCATCAGCATTTATGAAGCTCACGAGCTTTCAGGGATATTTTGCAGTCAGTTTTTCAAAATAAAGGACCCTTGTTTCTTACAAGCACTGAGTTTGAAACTAGACAAAGGGAGAAGACAACAATTTCCAAGAAGCTACAAACAAACACATCTTTCCTTCACATGACTTACAAAAGCATAAATTTAAAAGGCCTGACCCTCACTCCTAAGAACCAGATAATTATAATGAGACCCGGGAATAAATTTAGTTTGTATCAGCTTCCCTGACTGCTCTGCAACCTAGGATATTTTCCCAAAGAGTGTGTTCTGGTCACCTTCCCACTCTGTCTTTTAAGACATGATATAAATTTGAGGCATTATGGACAATTTGGAGCTATTTCTGATCAGCCACACACTGGCTGGGACCAACACAGCTCTTCTTTGTTTACATCCCACTTTCAAAGTCAGACTTTGCTTCAAGGAGAAGAAAGTATGTCACTTCTAAAGGATTAGGAGGAAGGGGAATATGTGTGTTTTCATGAGAGGGAAGTTGTGTTCAGGCAAACTGGGAGGAATTCAGCCAACAAGGTTTCCACTGCCTTTTATTGAAATCTATTTCCAAAGGAAATGCAGAAGAAAGGAAGCAGTTTTTTATCCTCAGACTTCCATCCAGGGAGGTTAAGGTCTGCAAATTCAGTAGCTCCTTACAATTTCCACAGGTGTTTGGAAGATGACACAGGAGATAAACGGGTGATAATGCTTTGTCCCCTCCATTGCAAGGGGTGATAACCATGTTCAACCTGCTCTTACCCTATAGCTAGTAAGGAATTTTAGGATAAGGTATTCAATACTATAATCTGAGAATTATTTAAATACTCAAGACTAGAGACAAGGCTTAGTGGTTCACCCTTATAATTCTGAAACAAGTAGATATTTATCTCTGCATCCACTATCAGATCAAATTGGAAGTTGTGGTTTTCTTGATCATATCCATGAATATGACATACCCTGGGTATTGTGAATGTATCATATATCTGGCAATCAGGGTATTTTAGACCTTTGTGGGACCTTCAAGTCAATTTCTTTGTTCACAACTATTTCTTTGTTCCTGCTTAATCAAAACAAAACAAACAAAAAAAACGCTTAAAAATATGACTATCTCAACAGGATGCTGCTGCACAGTCCTATGTGTGGTTTCTGAAACCTTCCCCACATATATTTTATTCTGTTTCTAAATCAATATTTCATTGTGCTGGCATTCTCCTGTAATTCATTAAGTGACATGAATAAATTCTCTAATATCAAACACTTCTGATTTACTCTCTTTCTTTCCTCAAAGGAAAGATGCACTCACAATAACTATTTCAGGTTGGTGAGGGTCTGGACCCTGAGCATAACCTTTTTTGTGCCTTCCCCCAGAAGGGGTTTTGCTGCCCATGCTCAAGGCTGTCTAAACTGGAATCATCTTGGCTGATGGTGTCTCCACCTTCACTCAGAAGGTGCTTGTAAATTCAGGCCCTTACCTGAGCTATGGCACAGCCACATCTGTGCCCAGTGATGCACATTGCTGATTGCAATCCATGGCATTGACTTCCTAGCTTGTCCTTAAGTCTGGCTACTGGTTAGGAACTTCCTGTGAGGTCTGGATTGATGGCTGATTCTGGTCACTCTCACTCTTCTGCAATTCTTGTTACTGTGGAATTACACCACTGTTATTGAGGTCAATGATTTGTTGTCACCTTCAGCTCCCAGCTCACCTTCTCAGCAAGCAGAGCTTGTGACTTCCATAGCAGCAGCTTGGCATTTTGCATGTGTACACACATCTGTTACCCTTGCTTACACTAAAGAATCCAAATTAGGGACATCAGAGAAATGCAATCAGCAGTTGGGACAGAGGATTTGTGAGGACTGTGGGACTGCAGAGCTCCTGCAAACAGAAAATTATTTCCATGCAGACTGTGAGGTCCTTTATGTCACAGGAACACTTCTGTGGTTTGAGACTTCAACCCACAGCAAATGGCTAACTTTTAGAATGTGATTCAATACTCTAGGGATTGTAAGAGCCACTTTCTCTATTGGCATCACAGCTGTCAAGTCAATTCATGGATGAATCCTACAGCACTTTCTCAAAATTAAAACCAAGATGCTTTCTTCCTATTCTAATTTCATGTGTTTTCTTCTCTGCCTCCAATCTCTTTGCTGTTTATCCCTCATCTCCAGAATCTGCTATTATACTTCTTCTCATTCCCCTATCTCTTCTTTATTATCTGTTCCTTCCTCTCTCTCATACTTTCCAGTCTTACTGTTCTGTTTTCTTCCTGAAAGGAAGCAGAAGTAGCAACAAGATAGTGCAAGACAGATCTAGTATATCTGAGAGGAAACACAAGTCAAACAAACATATATAATTTATTTTTTTCTCACACTTTTTGTTTTGCAGAAATAATTTCAAATAGCTATGCTCTTGCTGCCATAAGGAAGAACCAGTCTTCTTGGCCAATCTGATTAGTTATCATCACCACTGCCTCTAGTGTAACACATTATTCTCCACTCAAGTGCAGTTATTCACAAGTCCTGCTATAATGTGTCTGTGTGCTCTCACAGCAGAAGCAGGGGAGAGTGATTGAAAAGCTAATGAAAATAGATGGATTAGCATGCTCTGCTTTCCCTTCTTCCTTATCCTGTATGGAACCTCCCTCCCTACTCTGGACATAGCACTGGTGTCTGCAAGCTGGATGCTATGGTAGCTGCAAGACCAGTCCATGTCTTTTTGCTCAGCTCCATCTCTTAGGTTCATCAACCAAGCCTCTTCAGACCCTTCACAGGACACCAGCCAGGAACTTTGCTTTTACAGCAGTTGTTAAAGTTCAGAGTCACATTCATGATTTGATGAGCCTCAGAACACTCCACCCACGTGCAAGCTGTAAGAGATATAGTCATTGTAGGGTCATATTGTAGTCCCTGTAAAGTCTTCACTGGGAGGATTTCTAAATAGAAGATGGATCAGACTGAAGAACACAGTGGGAAATGGTAAAATGAACACAAGTTACTGGACTGGAGAAAGCAGAGACAGAGAAGTGAAGTGCTGGGTAACGAGAACTGCTGGGAATATCCACGGTATTGATCTGCATTTATTTCACTAGTCAAAATTTGCCCTTCACAGGAAAGTAGCAAGAAGTCTTCGGCATCGGTTGCTGCTCTTAGAATAGGCTGAACTCTTTGCCTTTTGCCAGAATTTTACCATGAATCTTCGAACTGAAAAAGTCTCAACTCTCTGACTCTTCTAGTTTGTAAATCAAAATGGTCATGCAAGAAAAGTAAGACTCTGGTCTACAGCCTGTGCAGAAAAGTCAGATTTTTTTTTCTAGTAGGTAAAATTAATTTTCAATAAATATTCTAATTCAAAAGATAAGTCTAAAGGGTTAAGATTGATGTTTTAGAGCCTCCTTAGACTTCATGCCTTTGGATCAAAAGGGCATCATAACACTGGCTAAAACTGCAAACACATATTTCCCTTTCCCTTTCTCACGCCCCCAAAAGGAATCACAGCCATTCTGACACAGTGAACTATCATCTAAGACTTGTGATGGTACCTTTGTTTCTCTTCTGAAATGCAGAGGCCTGATGCTCCATGAAAACCCAACACAGATGGAAGGCTGGTCAAGCAAGTGTGAGTGTAAGATAGAAAGCCTAAAAAACAGCTGTCCCCAGTGAGAAACCTGTTGTTGGAGGAAATGAGAGTACCAACACCAACTGGGTTATGCAGAATGGGAATTTATTTAGCTGAGCACTCACATCAGTATCAGTGTCCTAGCATAAGCATAATTCTGAGTCCTGGTAATTTTCTGCACAGTTTTGCAATGAGCAAGGATCCAAGCTGAATGAGATGACCCTCAGGACCTAAGCAGTGTAGTGTTCACTTTTGTACCTCTTAACAAGAGAAAGAATGTGGCAAACATTTAGAAAAATTACTTCCAAGAACATAATTACAGAATTTTTTTAAAGCTGAGCAAATGTTCTCAGCAATCCACTGCTCTTCTAGCAGACAAGAGAGATCTCAGTAAAAAGTAGGGGCAAGATATGAGTGAGTGATTTATCGTTTAAGGCAAGAAAAACTAGATGCCTCATTAAGGAAGACGTTCAACTTTGCCTTTGTGGGTTGTTTTCATTTCGTGAATACATTGCCATGCCCACCAAATAAGCCCACTTGCCTTGGCAAGAGTTCTGCCTCTAGGAAGTCATGTGCAAAAGTGAGGGACACCCACTCTGTTTAGCTACAAAGTCACATAAAGGAGAAGGCTTCCTGGCAAAGAAAACTGTTTCAAAAACCAAGCAGCTGAACAACTCGTGTCCCTCTATCAGTAAACAAACATACCTCATCAGTGATTTGCAGAGAACCTGCTTTTCCTTTTTCTTTTGTGAAAAACTTCTATGCAGGAGGGAGCTGAGTCTGTGTTGAGGAAAGGTCACTTTTAAGCAGGGAAAAGGAATGTGCCCTTCCCTGAGAATTCAGGCTCCAAGAACAGGAGCTAAAGTTGTCTCTGCTGTCATGAGAACTACAAGGATCAGCTTGGTTGAGTGCTCTGTTTTTCAGAAACTGCAGCCAAAAGATGGCAATGAATGATTTTTCTTTTCCGAGCAGCCCAAGGGCAGCCTAACCTTGCAAGAAACACCTGTGCTTGAGCCAAGTCACTGTCAGGTCCAAAAAGTGAAACAGGCTGCCAAGACCAGGTTATTTCAGCCATTGTAGAGTTACTGCTTGAGAGACCACAGAGTCCATGGCGTTCAGTACTGTGAATCACATGTCAGGCAAGGGATTATAATCTTCCCAGTATGTGTTTTTTTTTCCTGGAAAGATCAGTGTGTAATGATGTGCTGGTTTTGGCTTGGATAGAATTAAATTTCTTCACAGTGGCTCTTATGGGGCTGTGTTTCGGATTTGTGCCTGAAACAGTGTTGAAAATTCAGGGATGTTTTAGGCACTGCTGAGCAGTGCTTACACAGAGTCAAGGCCTTTTCTGCTTCTCCCCACCAGTGAGAAGGAGGCTGGGGGTGCACAGGAAGATGGGAGGAGACACAGCCAGGACAGCTGACCCCAACAGACCCAAGGGATGTTCTACACCACATGGCATCATGCTCAGCATAAAAAGCTGAGAGAAGAAGAGGGAAGGGGAATGTTTGAAGTCATGGCATTTGTCTTCCCAAATCACCATAACATGTAATGGATGGAGCCCTGCATTCCTGGGGATGGCAGAACTCTTGCCTTCCCATGGGGAGTGGTGAATGCACTCTCTGTTTTGCTTTGCTTCTATGAGCAGGTTTTGTTTTCACTATTAAACTCTCTTTACCTTAACCCATAAGTTTCCTCACTCCTTCTTTTCCTGTTCTTTCTCCCATCCCACCAAGAGGCACTGAGTGGTAGTTAATTGCCAGCTGGAAATGAAACCACAAGCATTTTCATTACCTTTTGTTTCAATACCTTTTATTGAGCACCCCAGAGGCTCCAACACTTATGAGTAATGGCTGAGTTCATCGTTCACACAGGTGCTGTGCCTCAGCTCTCCCAGCTCTGTCCCTAACTAAATCTTAACTTTAGCACAGGTCCAGCAACGAGGTTCCTGATCAGATATCATAAAATTAAGAATAGGGAAGTAAGTATTTTCACTGTTACATTTTGCTTAACCAATTTCTGAGAACTGTGATATTTTTCTGTCAGTGAGACGTAATGATCTCTTAACAGAGGCTGAACTTTGCTGCTTGTTCCCTTTTCTGTTAATCTGCTCCCAGAACCTGTCCTTTAAATCACCATTCTTCTGGTGTGCAATGCTTTCTGAAAGGAAAATTAATGTCCATAAATTTAAACAATCATGAAACAAAATATTGGTTTACATAGTGAATACTGTCTTAAAGGCACATTGTTGTTGTTAAGTCTGATGTGTATAAAACTGTTTCCATTCAAATAGTAGCACTACTGAGTATGGAATGGCACTATTGAGTACTTAATAGTAGCACTACTAAATATGGATTCTACTTTAACCAAACCCACACAGCTGAGGGATTACAATTCAAACCACACTCTGATTATGTATTTTAATTTAAGTGATAACACCACTCTGTATCAATAGAAGTGAGGTAAATACACTCAAATACAGACAGTGTAATTTAGCATATATTTATCTTCTTATTCTTTGGGCAAAAAAGGAAGGGGCTGGTGGCACCTAAAGAAGTGAGAGGCAGTGAAGTCTCTCACTGCTTTCTCTAACCTGGACTGCAGCCTCTGTGAAGAGAGCTCTGCAGGTTTGGACAGAATTTTCCCACTTAGATGAAGAGACCTCAGTGGAGAAAGATGAGGACTGGTAGTGAATACCCATGCACTGTGTCTCTTGAAACTTCAGTCATTCATAAATAATTGCCTTTTCTTTTTTTCATGCTTGTTGAACACAGTCACACTGTGTGTGATTCCAAGCAATATTTTGTTACTTCTCTCACTTAATTTACTCCAATTAGGTTCTGTCATCCCTAGACACCAAGGATCTGCCTATCAGATGGAGTGTTTCTGCAACAGAGCAATGCTTGGTGAACATGAGATTAAAGTTCCCTAGGGTGGAACTGAGCCATCTCTGTTCAGCAAAGCTGTGGCAACTCCTGCTTGCCTGGAATGTGACGGGATCAGTGACAGCAAAGTCACCACGCTGCTCTCATGGCAGAGTCTGGCAGCACCAGTTACCTGGTTAACTTGCACTGAAACAGCAGCCTGGCTATCGGGACATAGCTGTGCTAAAAAGGCCTGACAGATCTGGCTTGGGAAGGTTGAAAGGCAATTCCCTCTGCAGAGCCAGGCTGTGAAGTGGTGCCTTTCTTCTTAAAGATCATACCAAGGGAGTTAACTGGTGTGCTAATTCCCTATTTAAAGTGAAATCCAGTTAGAGCCTTTAGCAGCAGCTTAGGGTAGAGGTTCGAGAAAACTCTTCTGATACAAAGAGCAAGCAGGAGAGATCAGTCTAAATCCCGGAATTTCTCCTTCTTTATTTACTGAGCCTTAGTGAAAACAACTTTCATGGGTGTGTATGAAAAGCCGGGGGCAGATTGCTGTAAATTCATTGGTAATCTCTTCAGGGCTACTGGGATGGGCTCTTTGACCAGAAATACTTCAATAAATCCTTTCAGGAAACACAGAATCATGGGCTGACAAGACACCAAAAGGCCATCTGTAAAGCAGTTCAGAACTTCAATTCCAACGTGGGACAAAACCTGACTGAATAGGTAGGCAAGTCAAGCCATTTAGCTCCAAAATAAGACATGAGGATGAAGCCAAATCATGGTTTAGACACCATGTGGGTATTGCCATATCTGTAGAGGCCATCCACAGCCTCTCTTGGACACAGTGGAAGTTTGTCAGGCATGTGATGTCACAGACTGATATCACAGTGTCCAGGTACCACCTGCTGGATCTGGTCTCCACCCCCAGGAGGAGGTCACCTCCCAAAAGGAGACCTGGATTTACATGAGCACTACCAACACTACACCAGGACATATTCAACAGGTTCCCTGCACAGCAAAGGATGAAAGAGGTTCTTCTTAAGTAGAGCAGAAAAAAAGGAAAACATCCCCTCCATTTCTCATGACCAAGTAAATACAAAAATGGACATATGTTTTAGTAGAAAAGACACATGCAGTTGGAAAGATCACGAGGTATCTAGACATACCTGCCAAGAAAAACCCAATGGTTGTGGCCCAACAACAAAGAAACAGCAGGTGAGAGGTTCTGAAAGCAAAGTTTAAACCAGGAGGCTGAAAAAAATAGTCCTACATAATAGCATTCTTCAATGGTCCTGCTTTTATACACCCTGTAAGATAAGAGTCTCACTGCATGATTGATTAAACTCTGTGGGGAAAAGGGGATTATATTTATTAGTATCTGGTAGCATTTTGAAGCAGATTAAGTTTATATAAGATGGATTCCACCTAATCAAAACAGAATCAGTGCTGCTGACATTTAAGATTAAAGACACTGTGAGGCAATTTTAAAATGAAAACCAAGGAAGTGATGCCAGATGTGGAAAACAAATTGTTTGGATTGATCTATTTGTGTGGCCTGAAATCACAGAAAGCCTATGCCTTAGAAAAAGGGATGGGATAGAAGGTAAGAAAAACACTGAGAAAAAAAATAAAGTGGATAAGCAAAGAATATAAAACTATGTAATCAAATAAAAACAAATGCTTTTTTTTATTTTACTTTATTTGCTAGTATGAATCTAACCACAGAGTCTGTTTTTTAGCCTCTGTAAATGATTGCTTCTTGGAGTTACTTGTTACTCACAAGAAAACAAACAGAATTAGTCCTGAAAAATATACAAGACATAGTACAAGTTGAAACAATGAAAGACACTATAATGTTTTAAGAGAAAACTGGCAAAAATAAGGCTAAGGAGCTGTTAAAGGATTAAATGTTTTCAGTGGACGAAGGAGCTATTCAAAGAATCATATATAAATTTAAAAAGTGAACTTAGGCCTTGTGTAAGTCTAGCCATGCTATAAATTATTGTAGCCTTAATGTTCTGAAAAAGTAAATGAGGTAAGGCATGTAGAGAAAAATGATAACTTAGAATGACCTTTTCCAACTGTTACTGTTTAATAAAACATATTTACTTTCTTTACAAGACTTGCATAACCTATAGTATTACTCAATTGCTTTTTTATCATACAAATCTGAAAAGGAATTTAAACATTTAATTGTTAAACAAGTAATTTAGGTAAATAATCAAGGATTTAGCAGGCCTCAGCATCAGAGAAAAAGAAACACCAAATGAAAGCTTTTGAGGAGTAATTAAAAGAACTAAATCCAGGGAACTACTGACCAATCAGGCTGGCTTTTGTACAGGATGATACAAACTCTAAGGAAAAATAGAAGTAATAGAGAAAAATGTTCTGGAGAAGTGTTACCATCTCTCTATAAAAGTGAGTTGTTAATAAAACTGGTAGAGTTCTTTGAAGAACTCCAGAAGTAAACATGCACAGGGTTATCCAATTAATGCCTCATACCTAGATGTCTAAAGAGCTGCTCAAAAATGCATTTCCAAGACACTGAAAGATAAAAGGAAGGATGTCATGTAGATTGAAGTCATTTAAAGGTGGAAAACAAAGGAGAAAAATTAATTGTTAGTTTTCATATTGGAAAAAGGATTTAAGTGGTTTCTCCCAGGAAAATTATAATTTTCAACATGGTTTTTAATTATCTGGCAGACCAAGTGGTGAGAGATCTCTTACCTAAGAGTTCTGCACGACTGAGAAAGGCAACATTTTTTCTGGGGTACTCCAACCTAATGATGATGGAGGAAACACTAAGCTATCAGGTATAAATGGCATATGAGATTAGAATCACAGAAGCAGAGATTCACAGAATAGTTTGGGTTGGAAGGATCCAAACCACCTGCCATGGGCACGGACATCTTCTAATAGGCCAGGTGGTTGAAAGCCCCATCCAACCCAGCCTTGAACCTTCTAATGAATAAGCATGCACAGCTTCTCTGAGCTGCCAGTTTCTTTGGCTTGCCAGCCTCATTGTAAAAATTTCTTCCTTATGTCAAACCCAAATCTACCCTATTTCATTTTAAAACTGCTGCCAATTGTCCTGTCACTACAGGAATGAAACCTTGTGATTCCAGTGAGGATCTATTAGGCAAGCTTTGGTCCACTTCCCTGCACTTCATGTCATCCCATTCACTTTTATGGTTTTCACTTTGTTTCAGAATTGCCTCTTTTCCCTTTAAGCATTTAATTTCTTCAATTCCTTCTCCTGTCTCTTTGTTTAACTTTCCTCCCTGATTTGGGGAGGAAATTTTTCAGTCTTTTTCACTGCACCCCTTTTCATCTCTATATAACTGGCTGCAGTCACTCCATTTCCAAATTCTCTTTTTCTCCAATTGTGATTTATTTGACCACATCTCTCTTCCAGAATGTTTCTTCCCTTTTCTTCCCTGATTTCAGAACACCACACCTAGAAAAGGCATGCCAAGAGGAACACAGGACTGAAATAACATGGAATCAGCCTCAGCCCAAGGTTGCTGCTGCTGCTCTGCCTAGGCTTGGTGTTATGCTGTTTATACTGAGATGAAAAGAGGTGCACTGAAAAAACACTGAAACTTGCCAAAATTATTCCAAATAAAAACCCCAGATCCAGGACAAAAGAAAAACAAAGAGAGAAGTCATGGAATTCAAGGATTTAACCTGCAGTGAATTAAATGAACTCAAAAATGTGTGCCAGTATCTTATGTGACTTTGAGTGCTGCAGAAGTGCAAACAGCTTAGAAGATTAAAAAGTACTCATCCTAAACCTTCACAATGCATGTGCACACTGCAAGAAAGGATCTCGGAAATTAAAAAAAAGAGAATAGGAAAAGCTCTCCACTTGTTTCAGATAGCTTTGCAACTACTTCTCTAGACAAACAAGTCATCCTTCAAGAATAAGGACTGACTGGTTCCCTACCAACAAGCTGGAAAGCACACAACCAACCTACAAAGGTTTTGACCTAAATCTAGTTCATGTTGTACAAATTTGCAGAGGAGTTTGGGTTCGCCCACTGAACCCAGTGGTGAAACATTTATTGTGTAGTATCAGGAGCTGTTAGGGTCAGGGTTGGAACATATGGAATCCTGGCACACACTTGAAATCTCTTCTAAAGGGCAAAAAGAGGCATCAAGTCATAGTGTTACTAATTCCCCACATACAGAAGGTGACATGTGGAGTTTCTCTTCGTGGAAATTTCGTCTCCTTAGTGGGAGCAGAGGGAGCATGTAGGGAGTGAGAAGAAGAGACAGAGTGGAGCTCTATGGGAATAAGATTGTGTGCACAATGTGCTTGTGAACAAGAAATTAGGCAAGGACTGCAGGATGGGTTGGTTTGTTTTCCATTACCCAGCAGAGGTTCAGGATTCTCTGAAATTCTCCAGCTATTGTTCCTTGAGGTCTTAGAGGGCTTTCCACCACAGATTTCTTTTTCAGGCAAACCATTCAGCCCCATTTTCCTTCCTTACATAAGAGTCAAACCCCAAGCCTACAGAAATACAGCAACAGATCAGTTCAACATTGACCTTAATCTGAACTACTGAGGTCACAAACTTCCTACCCTAGTCTCATGCAAATTCAAATAATATGTTTCTGTTTGATGAAGATTATGATAAGGGAATAATAAAGTGATTACTTCAGAGCAAGGAAAAATGACTGCTGTTAAAACATGGGCACAATCTTTTATGTTGGAGTATTCAGGAAGGGGTTGCAATCACCTCATAGCTCATTTATTCACTATATAGGAAACAATGGTGACTCATCATGCAGATATATAGGCTGAGAGGCTGGGACTACTTAGTGAGAAGCCCTACAGAGAGGAGCACATCATAATTGGCTCCTGAACCATCAGAATGGTGATTCCTCTCCTGCATATCAGTACCTAGCACTGGGGAAGGGAGCAGCAACTTGCCTTTGCACAATAACTTTATAGCCCAAGCTAATGATCAGGAAGTTGAAGACCTGGGACTCATGACTACTTCTATGTTTTGAATCACCAGGCTACAGGATTGTAAAATGCTTTTCACCACCCTCACTGCATCTGGACCTCATGCAGAAGAGAATGTAAAATTCATAGGATCAACAACAGGTGAAGTTTATAGAAGTTTTTATTCCATTGAGAAGTGGATTCCTCTGGCAGAGAAGAAGCCATAGAGTATGAGCTGTTTCCAATGTGCATTACATATTTTATTTAAGGATACTTAGGTGGATATTGAAGAAAGTGTCCCTAGAGCAGAGGCTCATTCTGCTCTAAATGAATTGTTATAGTTGGAAAGCAAACCACTGTGCAGCTCTGCTATCCTGACAATGACATGTTACTCTGCAAATTACAGGCTCCTTCAGATGATAATATTGTCTCTGTGGGAAAAATGTGCTTTTATCTGTAAATCCTGTCTCCAAAATCAGCCTCTGCAAATGTCCAGTGAAGTGCAGAGGAACAGAAGGAACAGAGAGCTGTCAGAGTACTGATCACATCTTAAGAGTGCTGATCACAATGCAAATGGGCTTTATCCAAAAGTCACTGAGTTGAACAAAACTTCTCCCACTCATTGTTCTTCTTGATTATTAAACCCCAGCAATTCAATGCCCAGCAAAGTAATGCATATCTAAGATATTCACTGAGATACAAGATTTGCATATGAATTTGAACATCGCCTTTTAGGACATGCTTTGATAGAGCACAGTTATACATCCTGGAAGAAATTAATTGTGCCACTTATAAAAGGCCAAAGAAGAGATTAACAAAAAAAAAATCCATTGATTGCAAAAGGTCTAAATTGCAGATCTCTCAAAGTGCTCATCACTATTCTCTGTCAGAGGCTACAACTGCCTTCCTTCTGCTGTGAAGAGCAGCAAGTTTAATTTGCACACCTATTTGGATTTAAAATAGTATTTACAAGGATTAAATTCTCAAAAAACCCAAATAATTTTACTCTAATTTCTGAATTAGCACTGTCCCATTAACCCAGCAGGAGGAATCGGTTGGCACAAACTCAGAACTCATTTTCATTTTCTCTGTTGAGTAATACAGCAAAGTCAGGAGAAAAATGTCCTAGCTCACATATGGCATAGCTGAATCCATAGAATTTTTGAGACCTGAGCAGATGAGCTAATAGGAATTTTATTGCAAACACAGTATTTTTAACGTATGAAATTAAATATTTACAGGGAGGAATAATATGTTTATTAATACAGATTTTATATTTGAAAAAATGTATGGTTTTTTGGAAGTCAAGTCCACCCTCAGGTCTGAAACCAAAGCCTTTCCACTGATAAGAGAGTAGCAACTCTGAACAAGTGCTCTTACCTTGTACCATTTTCTATAGAGCAAAACCAGAAAAAAAAGTCTCCTCTTTCTCAACTCTCAGTATTTAAGAAAAAAAAAAAACAAACTAAGGATCAATTATACATTAGGATGAAGTATATAATGCATAAACAGACAATAAACCTGAAAGAAAATCTTATAGTACTTCAACACTTAGAAGAACCCCAGCAGTTACAGGCTTGTGCACCTTCCCAGCATCTCTTACTTGCCATTTTCTGTTATCTGCCCCACTCCCTCTCACTGTACCTTAGGAGCCCTTGGGTTTTCTTTCAGTAACATTCCTTCTTCCAAATGGTTCTCTACAACTTGCTTTATGCATCCCAGTAATATTTCTTTCTTATCCCTTGAATCCATATACTGCACATTAACAGTTAGAAAGTTTTCCTGGATTTCAACAGCATTTTTCAATTTTTTTTTTTACACTTCTATAGCTGTCTGGGGGATTTTTTCACCTTAAACAATACCTATTTCATGCCATCATGGAAAGGCAAAGATATAGGAGTTCCTTGGTGACTTTTAGGGTTATTTTACAAGTGCACAGAAATTAAACAAAATTGCTTTTAAGGATAGAACTTTTCTTTCCAAGGTTTCCAAGCTTGTCTTCTTCTGATAGCTTTTCAAGCTGTTAAGTCTGCATTTCCTGCCACGAGTTCTGCCAAGCAATCTGATACAATTGCAAGATGATTGTGAGGAGGATCATGAGGAGGATAAGCTGTTCATCATGGATAAGACAAAAGGTTTGAAAAACAGTAAAGGGCAATATTTATGTTGTCTTTCGTGCCAAATCTGTGAGGACCACAGAGAACGATATTGAGCTACATCAAGTTTTTTAACACGTTGGACTGGAAACTTGAAAATGGAAATGATGTTTATTTGTTCCTAGGTTTGAGGGCTCATTTTCATCAGACAGTTGCAACCTCTTTCAGTTACCTGTATCTTTGGTATTCATTAATATTTATCCATTTATCAGATTTCTTTGATCCTCAAAGATTGCTGCCAGGAAAAGTAATCATCTGATTTCAGGTTTTTGAAAAGCTGAATGGCCTGTATTTTTTCCCTCTTCCATACATCCTTTTCCTTGTCCGTGATGGATTCATCATCACATACAGGCTGCCCAAGTGTTGTCTCACCTTCAGAAAGTTTCTTGACTTGGTGGTCTTCCTCACTATTATCCATCTTCACAATGGATTTTAGGCTGTGGAAGCAATAGTCACCAACCTGGCAAAGGAAAACTGGCTCAGTGCTGTCAGGGTTTAACACCACCAAGTTGCCTTCTGACAAAGGCTGCTTTCTAGGAATGCCATTTTCCTTCTGTAAGACAGGTAAAGAAATCTTTGTGGGTTTTGAATTTTCATGGAGACCTTCAGGCATGGTAAGATAGTCGCCAAATGCATCCAGGTTCAATTCAGGAGATGAGGTTGGTGCTTGGCCTGAAACTGGGACCATGACACCGGTTTTCCCCGGAGAAAACTCGTGGCAAGGGTCATCACTGGGATTCTGAGGCTCCTGTGAGCCACAGGGTGATTCCTCAGTTGTGACAAGGGAAGGATGGGTGCAGGTGCTGACTGATGGCAGTAATGGGCTGTCTGTGGTGATGTACTCCAAGGGACAATGTTGAGGAGATGTGGTACAGCTGAGAGCTTTTGGAGAGTTCTGCTCCTCTGTTCCCTTGTTGGTGCCTTCCCCACAAGCTGGCGAGGCCTGTGAGACTTCTTCCTTGTCACTGAGGTGCTTCATCATTTCCCTCTGATCTGGGAGCACGTTCCTTGGAGGAGCTGTTCCTGGCTCTTCTTGCTTCTGTGGGGCCTGGGGAGAGTCTTCCCTTGGGAGAATCACATACTGAAGGGAAACTGATTTCTTACTGAGTCCCACAGGGTCCATTTCCAGTGTCTGATGTATATCAGAGTGAGAGGACACCACTGGGCTGTACAAGTATGGACCATTGAAAGCAAAGCAAGAGACTGCTGTGTGGGAAGCAATACTTGCATCAGCACTGTTTCTCCTTGAAATGGGAAAGGAATGACCAGCACTCTGACTTGAGCAGGCAACTGGGGTATGCTCTGACTCATTTAAAGCTTGGTATGAGTTCTGGAGGTCTGGTGTAACAGGGAAAACATCTGTCTTCCTAGTCTGCCCTTCAAGGCACTCTGCCAAAGTCTTTGCCTGCCTGAATGTGGGAAAGTTAAAAGTTGCTCGTGAGAGAGATTATTGTTTTCAACACAAAACATAAACCAATCTTAGTTGAAAACACACATAGCTACACAGAGGTCTAGAAAAAAATTTCTTGCAAAAAATTTAATTAAAACAAAAATTTACTACCCCTGTAGTAAAAAATTGAATCTCCTCCTCAAAAGCACCTTATATAGGATTTTTAGTGACAGAACATTTTATTACAGTCTGCCATGATCCAGTGAGGTCTTAGAGACCATCCACAGTGTCAGTATCATGTGCTGTTCACTCACCTGTCCACAATTTGAAGGAAGCTAGCCTTCTCCATCTTCTCTGAAAGGTTGTGTTTGTTGAAGTCCATCTGGTTGCTTGTTGGCCAACTTCCCAAGTGTCCTTTCTGAAAATGAAAAAGCAGACATGACCAAAGAGCAGTATTCTCACTGGCAGTAGAATCAGGAATTGTACATTCCTTGTGGACAAAGAAAACAAATAG